>NC_135781.1:29722674-29821047 GCF_028453695.1 Augochlora pura
CACAGAATTTGTCTAAAAGCCGTAGGATTTGTTTCATAAGTGCCACAATTGAATGTTCGACAACTCTTTCGCGCGTCTCTTCATTCAAACTGACACCGGACCGACCCAGCCGCGTTGTCCGGCGCTTTAATTCTGCTCTCGCGTGTCCGAAAATGTTGTTGTGGTTTCTGCGGACCGCGTGGAAGGCTGCTTATCAAGATAAGACAGTTATATGAAAGGGTAACGGAGTCATTGTTGCTCGCGCAGGGAATAATAACTTAGAGCGGAACGAATACATATTTTCCCGCTGCTCACCCCTGTAACTCATGCCGGTTGATGGATGCGCGAGCTTCTACGTGTTAACAGGAACGGAACCGTGGTCAGCATAATTCTAGCCGGACCGGTAAATATGCGCTGCTTTAGCGGTTGTAAATTCCTACCGGACAGCGCGTTCTGCTGGTCGCCATCGCGGAAAATACGCGAGCAAGAGTTTTCCCGGCGTGTTCGACGATTAAAACTCTCTCCTCGGCTATTCCAGCCCTTTCAAGCCGTAGTTGATTTAACAGTTACAGTTTGCGACGATGATTTCTGCTCTGCTGAAAAGTTCTCTCGCAAAAATCTAATCCGATCGAATTGCAATACTTTATAATTTAATCCTAAAAGTCACGTGATTGTTTATGTAGAATGATTCTGTATGAACTCTGACAAAGACAATATTATTTTTATTAATATTAATATCTTGATTCTTATTACTGTAATATTTTTTGTTTAGTTCTTCATACTTGAATTGCTAATCTTAGACGTATTTAATATTTTGCGTGAGTCAAATTAAAATTGAAAAATTAAATTGTGTGATATCGGGTACTCTGCTGCATCAATTACTTATGTTTCAAGGATTATAATAAAATTAGAAATAAAACAAAATCAAAAATAAAAATAGTATAAATCAATTTTCAGATCAATTTATATTATAAAAAAGCTGTTAGAAGTGCAATATTATCACTGTACCCAATATTAACTTCAATTTTATATATATAAGTAGAAGTAAATCGCGTAAAATAGAAATAATAAGTCAGGAAATGCGTCCTGAATTTCAAGGGATTAAAAATACCCTACAAGAATTTACCCTTTAACCATCACGAAACCGCCGCGTAAAATTCTAAGAAGATTTCCAACATCGATTTCTATACTTCGACCTTCAACCTCGGACATTTTCTGAAATAATTCTCACGCGTCTGGCCAGTTTAAAAAAAAATTCCGTCGACAATCCTTGGGCCATTTCACCTGTCGAATTTTCGCGCGGGTCGCAGCCGGTTCCAGTCACGAAGCAAATTACACCGATTCCGGACACCGGTGATGTTTAATCGTCTCGAAACGAGAGCATACGTGCCGCCAGGATATCGACGGCCCGGCACGAAAGATGAGCGAGAAAAATCGCCCGATGGAAAGACGGATGTGGGATCCGTGGGACAGGAAGGCGTAGAGACCCCCCGGGGGGCCCAGCAGTGCGAACTATAACGCATCGAGAATTGATTGCGTCCGGATCGGGCGGCGAGTAATTATCCTTGGTTATCCTTTAATCCGGCGATTACCCGCGTATCGATGTTCCGTCCGGTGATTGATTCGAGCGAAACGGATTCGCACGCTTCGTCGGGCATCGTCGGCCGATCGTGTTCGGGTATCCATCGGACCGTACGGAAGAAAGGCGGATGACTGATTTTTCTGATTGAGAGATACCCCCGCAGGCCATCCATTACGTCCGCGGGCTTACCCGATCCGCCCGCCCCTGCCGCGGGATCCGCGCTAAGAATCAACCCTTCGTCTCGCTACTTTAATTAAATCCGTCTCGGTTTCGCGGATCTAAACAAGTCTCGGGAAGACGTCGATCTTTATCACGCTATAACTTTGTCAGAAAGAATGGTTGGATGATCTATCCTAGCTTATTTTAAAGGGCAAAGTCTCCACTTTCATTATACTAATTCGTAATTTTTTTTTTAGTAGAAGATTTATTTCGTATAAGAGAAAAACTAGCTACGTTAAAGACTTGATTAAATTCTATCACCAAATCTTCTGTAGAGAATTGTACGTATTTGAACTACTCTATCTCTGTGGAAAAAAAATCGTATGATGATCTATCTTAGCTCAATTTAAAGAGCAAAGTATCTACTTTTACATCTATGAATTGCTATTCTATTCTAACAGCAGATTACTTTCTTATAAAAAGGAAACCGACTATATTGAAGACCGACTAAAAAGCACGACTGAATCATGGCTGAGAAATTGTGTATATTAAAATTATTATAACTTTGCGGTAAAAAATCGTACAGCAACACACTTGATCTCATTTTACAGATCGAAGCTTCCCCTTTGCAAAGAGCCCCTAAAAATTGACCTACGATTTCGCTTCTCCATTTTATTAATCCTTGATCAGGTATTCCTCGAGCAAAACCAAGGTTCGTTAAAATCGTTCAATGTCTCGCTTTTTAAACGCTCCCGAATCCCGTCGAAGTTAAATACACCGTGAAACTAAAGGCGCACCAATTTCGCTGAAACTCGATCACCGGCAGCCGAGACGAATTACGGTTTAATGAGTGAATGGTCTCGTGTTCGCGAGGTCACGCCGTTGAGTTTCTTCGCGGCGCGCGATTCGTTTAGCCTCGGCTCTGCTCGTCTTCGCGCCTCGTCGATCCGGTGATTTTCGCGCTTAGATGTAATCAAGCCGTCTTTCATCTTCGCGCGGGACGAGCGAACGAGCGCGCATTTCCCTCCACTTGTCGCGTTTCTAATTAAAATCCGTTCGGCCGCTTATTCGCCCGTTTCTCCGTGGACCCCACCCTCGGACCCCCCGCCCCGGCAACCTAACGAGTCGCTATTTTCTCCGTGTTCGAGAGTCGAACTCTCGACGGGCCCCGGACGCGCTGGAATTTCCCATTCATATATTCAATTTCGCCGGAGCGGTCTGCCGGGACCGGAAGCTCGTTTCGCTTCCGCGCGAGGATCTCCTGCGGAAAACGCGTATCGCCGACACGCGTTCCGAGCTCCATTTTTCCGCCACGGAACCGCTTCCTTCGGACACGCCGAAAAAACTGCAAGGAGAATCGTCAGAACCGTAGCTCGTCTAATGTATACACTATACTGTACTATAACATATTATACTATACTATGCTATACTATACTACGCTATACTATACTATGCTATACTATACTATACTATGCTATACTATACTATGCTATAGTATGCTATACTGTGTACTATACTCTACTATGCTATGCTATACTATACTGTACTATGCTATACTATACTATATAATACTTTCAACACTATATTTACGGGGTACTAAAAGCAGCCGTATTATATTAGTTTATAAGAGTAACTAAATTTATTTTGATTTTGAACAAGCGTTATTCTAATATCTGCCGAAATTAAGAAAGAAATATAACCCTTTTGCAAATAATTAAAAATAGCATTGTACTTTGGTTCAGACGACAGCTAGACTTAAAAACACATATTATATAAACAATAAAACCGGATCATCCAAAACCTACATAAAAAATCTAAAAATTTCCCTCAGAATAAATTGGCAAAAACGACTAGCAAAATTATCATTCGCGTCTATAATGCTCGATCGCCGACGTAAAATTCCTTTCCACTCAAACGGGACATGCATTATAGAAACGCGATCCAATGGAGCACAATGCCGATCGTATTGCCATAGATTCCGTTTCATCGTGCACAGTTTCACAGAAAGCCCACAAGCACCGTGAACCGGCGCACAATGAACGAGTACCGTCGAATCAACATCGAATCGATACCGGAGACCCTAACCTTACAAATTTTCAAGTGTCCCCGTCCCGGAGCGAAGGGTCAACGCTTCTGCCGGTAGGGGTGTTCTTCTAATCGAGCAATTTGTATTCTAATAACCCGGTCGCCCGCTCTAATTACTCAGGCTCAGCGATTTAAGCAGAGAACCAACAGTTCCGCGGGCTTGATAAATGGACGGAGCGGAAACGATTTCGCGTGGATTTTTTCCCGCGGTTTAGTCTCTCGGCGCTATGGGACGCGGAGCAGAGCAGAGCGTGGAGGAGCGAAGCGGAGCAGAGCGTAGAAGAGCGAAGAGGTGCGGAGCATGCTGGAGTCGGACGCGGGGCGCCCGCGCAAAATCGTTGCTCGTTATCGGCAGAGTTAAACAAACGGGTCACCGTAATTATAACTCACACCGGCACGCGCATCTAGGTCCGGGCATGCGCTGGCCTCACCTTGCCGCGCACCTGCCGAGAACCACGGGTTCGAGTGTGCCTCGTCAAAAGTGCGCCCCTATCGATTTCGGATATACAGGGCGAGAGAGACAGAGAGAGAGAGAGAGAGAGAGAGAGAGAGCGAGAGAGGGTCTCCTAACGTGACGACTCCGAATTACACCGAAATTATTCGCCGTGTAAAAATACAAGCGACACGCTATTCACCGCACGATTCGGCACGGATTCGATTTTCGTGCGGCGTCCAAGTGGCTCCTCTCCGCACTTGCACTCTTTTATCCGAACGCGAACGCGCGTTTCCCTGATTAGCACTCTCTCCGCCGTGGACGAATCAAAAGCTTGATCATCTGCCCTACATTCTGACCTACATTCGCCCATTTTCCCGCGGAAAATCGCCGGACCGACACGCGATCAATCTATACCCGCCTCTCGATCACGAGGTGATCCCCCTGTTGATCGCGTACGAGATAAAGGTTTACCTTTCCTGGGGCTGGATCCGGGACACCGGCAGCGTTTAAAGGGGATGGAGTCCCGTCTTCTAGGTTCGATTAAACTTCTTTAAGCAAAGTGGATTTTCTTTGGGTTGGATCGTTCGATTGGTTGAGAAAGAAAATTTTTATTTATTGGGTGTTTGTATTTTGTATTCGAATATATTAGGTGTTTTATATTTTGTGATCTTCATAAGTTGAATGTGGCGTAAATTGAACATTTAATGGGTCTGGTGTGACGTTCGTGTTTAGTAAATCGAATGTGACGTTCATATATTTTGTATATTAGATGTGATGTTCATTTTTAATATATCTAATGAGACTTATATATTTTGTACAATACATGTAACTTTCATATATTTAGTACATTAAATGTGACGTTCGTATTTAGTACATCTTCTAATGTGACGTCTATATTTTATATACTTTCTTTTGGAATTTTTATACGATTCGTTGTTCCAGGTAGAAGGGTTATTACGAGTTGAATATATCCTTCTTGGCATTTAGGAGAGTCATAATGAAAAAATATATATTTATAAAGTTTTAGTACTTTGCGATCGAATGGCGACTTTGTATGTAAGTAAAAAAACAATTAAAAGTGCAAATACTGTACATACCAGTACCATCGATTTCACATTTATAACATACAATAAATCATGTAAAATAGAAACAATACAATATTAATAAATATTAAAATATTAGAATTAAAACATCTTTAAGTGCAACGAGTTAACAAAGTATGCTACATAAATTAATAGATCACTTTAATAATATACGTTTGACAGGGTAAGTTAATAGAGAAGACTGATAGCGTTAATTTACCACAGTAAATTAACAAAGTAATTTAATAACCTATATTATAATCTTTACAATATTAAAATCAAAATTAAAATAATTCCATAACATAGGTGTAACAGTGAAGTTTTATTGAACATTTTGCAAAATTTGAATACGAAATATTTTCAATATATCATTAATTCGAAGAAGTCATGATCTCAGAATAATGACCGCAGAGATTGCCATGAACCGGCGTCCTCTGAAAATTGCATCCGTTCCAAAGATCGCCGGTCTCATCGATCACAATTCCGTTCCGGATCATCTTTCCGGCGCGGCCGCAATAACGATCAATTTACCGGCGAAACAATCTCCCGCGGCCGTTTTTAATTAAAAGATTACAAAGGACAATTTATCCTGGCTTAATCGAAGCGGCGCGCGGACAAGAATGCGCGCCGAAGGAATATAAGATACCGGCGGATTACCGAACGGTTCTCGTTCCAACGGGGCAGACGGTTTATCCTGGTAGCCGTGACCTATCGGGGGGTGGTGCGGCGACGGCGGCGGCGGCGGGGTTTCTCTCTGTAGCGTCGCGGCGGTCGACGCCGCGGAAAGGAGCGCGCGAGAGCGCGGTACGTGTCGGCGCATAAGCCGGCGCCGGCAATCGCCGTTACCGCGACGAAAGAATAATCCCCTCGGCTCGTAATTAAATCCGGCTTCGTTAACGACGAAACATTTTCAAAAAGGCAAGCTAACTGGCTAACCGCGGAACAGTTTTCAGCTTTTCGGACCGCGGCGACGCTGTTTTCCCGCGCTCTTCCGGCTCGCCGTCGGCTTTTCCGGCAATTAGGGTAACGGACCCGGTCTCTCTGACCAATTGCGCCGCCTACGCTTTGTTTCCGGCGGTAATTAACTTCGTATTTATCGAATGAAACGCTTTCAATATTTCTATTCAATAATAAATAAATAAAATGGCAATACAAGCATTATTTCTGTTATCGGAACTCGGTAAAGGATCTTTAATAACTTTAAAAGAATTTAAGGTCACTGTTATATTAGTTTTACACATATTGTCACTATTAAACAAAGAAATATATTTTTATTTAACTTTTCGTTAGCCAATGTTTTATACCACATAATCTACTATTTAATGACACTTTAAACTCTGGATATAAGAAAAGCACTTGAATGCTAAATCCGAGGCTATAATTATTCCATTACATTCCAAATTAATTCTTATAACAATAACGTTTAGATTTAAAGAATTGTTAAGTCTTAAAACTGTTGCTACGATTCGTAAAAATCAATTTCGTTGCACTTTATTGCATTCTATAGAAATACTACGAGCCAGGAAAATAAAAATTATTTCACATTTGCAGTAAAAATGGCTATGATTACAAAGGGTTAATGAGAGCAATTTCCCGAATAGGACGCGTTTTTTCGTGTTCATTTATTTTGTCTATTTATTCAATAATTATTCGGTAGATACAAAGTCACAAAAATTGGCGAATCTTTCGTGACAAGATGACGACGATTCGTGACAATTAACAGAGCGATTCAGGGATTCTCGACGATAGGCTGGATCAAGGATCGTTCCGACGATTCCCTCGGCCCGTCTCCAGGCGTCGTTTCTCTCGTTCGCCCGAACGTAGAGACGCGTGTCTCGGGTTCGCGATACGTTTAATTAACGCGGAAAGTGGGTTGAGAGCGTGACTCTCTCTCTCTGTGCACACGTTAAAAATAATAATCCGCGGCTCTCTCTCCCTTTAATCACGAAACCGCCGCGCCGCGCGCTGAATCCTTCGCGTGCTCGCGCGCCTCCGTCGCCCGAAAAACGGAAGTAATTGGGCCACCGGATGAAAGCCGGCAAATTCTTCTGCCTATTGACTGCGCGTTAATTATCGCCGGCCCCGTGTAAACTCGCTGTATAATTATTATCTCGCGGCCCTTTGCGGGGATCCTCGGATCCTTAGCTGGTCGATTATCTAATCTTTTCGACGTTCGACGTCTCCTTGACGTTTTTCTGTTTCTTTTCTGATATGTTGGTGACAGTTTCAACGACAAATTTTATGTTTTTCATCTGTGTTTTATGTAAAACAGTACATGGTGCACTTTTGCAAAATTTATTTTATCATATTTGCTGTCAGTTTCTCATCTTTTCGATTGTATTCATTTTCACCTGGTCTTGAATTACGTTTTGTAGATTTTTCATTTACTATTTTATTTAATATTCTATTATATTTATTTCATATTGTTTAATTTATTTTTTCTGTATTGTTTTATAACATTGTAATAATCGTATGGTGTGTACAAGAAATTTTTCTGCACGCCACTCATATCTATGAAAATTGAACTTCGTTAATTTTAAATTGTACAAAGCACTGGAATTTTTTAAGATATTAAAATCTTAACTAGTTTTACATAAAATGATTGCAGTAAATTAATCACAAATCATGCGATGCCTCATTTATTTCAGAAATTGACTTACTTTAAAAATAAACGATTCATACGTAAAAGAGAGTGGCCTATAATCGTGCTATTTATTCAAGACATTAATCAACGCGTTAATTAAATAAAGTGGTCGCATATTTCCTGATTAACTAGCTATATCATTAACTAGACATATCGCCTATTTTCAACGTCATGATTAATTCGCGAAGGATCCGCGTTTAGCTGTGCCGCAGCTGCTATCCGTCTCTATGGATCGTGATTGCAGCGGTCGCGTAACACTGACTGCATTTCCCTGCATATTGGAGAGATCAATAACACACCTTCGCCCGGCGGTTATATTCCCACGAAAATCTATCCCCATCGAAAATCGTCGCGCGACAACGCACAAGTCAAACACCGTCAACCTTTCCCTCCGGCCCGACAACTTTTCACCGTCGTCCCTCGAAACAATCGCGTTCGAATTCGTCCATCGTTCGCGGCATTTGCATAACAGTGGTCGCTGCAACGTGCCCTCTAATTCCCGGCATGCACTCCGCAGCCCCCCACCCTCCCGGAAAAATGTCCATTACCGAGTTTCCGGCGTTTCGAAAAAAAACGCGCCCGGCGCAGCCGGCTAAATTACGAGAGGCGAGGATCTGTCGCGGCAACCGTGAAAATGATTTTTTCTTTTTCATCGTTCGGCTAGAGGGGGGGAGCGAATAGTTTATTTTCCATTTGAAACAATTTTCCGACGTTGTTTGTCGGCGTCGGACCGGCGCGAACCGATCGGCTGGGATCGATAGAGAATTTACGTTCCGCGGCCGTTCGTCAGAAACCGGCGACTCTCCGTGTTTCCTTGGAAATTTGTTACACCTGTTCTCCGCCGCTCCCCGCCTGTCCACGCTGCTCCCACGCTTCTCCGAGAAGACCGATAATTACCGGCGGACCCATCGCTTAATTATCCAATTAGCTTGAAACGCGCTGAATCAGGATCGCCGATCGCCGAGAGCCGCTGACGGACCGCGCGCCGGCTTCCCCGAGCTGTTTTTTCTCCAATATTTTCCACCCCTTTATTAGCGGTCACGGTAATTAGCCGTGTAACGTGAAATATCCATTACAATCTCGCGAATGCAAATACATCCTCGAGCGCGACCGCAGGATATAGAATTACCTCGCGCAAGGATCGATTCGCTTCCCGCGAGGAGACTGCTGCAGGATCGCTCCGGGATATCTTCGTCCCTTGTTTTAGCTCTTAATGAGCAAACCCGCGTTATCAGATAGAGGAACGTCGCTGTTCCTCAGGCGATCGATTAAAATGTTGTCGAGCTTTTTACGAGACGAATATAGAATCGTTGCGTTGATGTTGATGATATTCAAACTGGTGTAACTTTTTGATAAAAAATCGTATGACAAAATGCTTCAGCTCGTTTTAAAGATTGAAGATTGCTCTTTATAATGGTGCTTCGAATTTGGATGCATCGTATTTTTTAGGTGCTCCATGAAGCTTTGAATGGAAGGTGTACTAGTCTTTATATAGTAATATAATAAAACTTTGTTCTCATTGCAGAGCTATAAAACGAGTTAGAAAAGTCATAAAGCAATTTTTGGAATGTTTTCAGAAAGAGAAGGCTTCGATCTTCGAAATTAAATTCGTTTCAATGAAGAAAAAAATTTTTACAATATTCTAAGAAATGTCTCAACCTGCACCATTTTTTAGCATGTACATGCCTATAATTTTTCTCCTTCTTTAACGCGAAATAATTTTTTTTAAAGGGGAAGAGCTACAGAGTGCAAAAGTAGATACTCTGCCCTTTAAAATGAGCTATACTAGATCGTCATACGATTTTTTCCCACAAAGTTACGTCAGTTCAAATTTTAGCAACTTTTCACTTACAAAATGGTACTTTCATTGCTCTCTCACATTGTCACTATTCTTCTCGCCGCCTTATCGACGAAACCTGACATTATAAAATGGCAATGTACAATAATAAAAGTAGATGATTTTCTCTTTATAATAAACTATGCTAGATCATCATACAATTTATCCCCACAAACTTACACAACATCAAATATCACCAAAATTCTACCTATAAAATAACACTTCGATCAACCTTCTACATCGTCCTCTTTCTCCTCACCCCCCTGCCACCTAAACCTAACATTAAACGAAAACGACCACACGGTAGCAAAGTAGACGATTCGGCCTTCGAAACAATCCCAGACAGATCATCTCGCAGCTTCTCCCCGCTTGGTTACCCGAGCTCGAGCATCGACATACCGGCGTAAATCGAGGTCAAGGGTTAAACAGCCCCCGCCGCCTGTCGATCCCGGATAAAATCCGTCGACGTCGAGGAAGTTGCGAGAAGTTAGCGCACGCCGCGGCGATGGAACGTAGACGGTTCGAGGACCCGTCGGAGGCGCGACAAAGGATCGTCGGTGCCCGGCTCCTCGAAAGGCAGGAATATCAATCCGTTGGGGTTGCGCCGGGCGGTGTACGCGGGTTGGGCGGGTTCCTTGACTCGATCGCAGACAGATTCCTCGAGTTGCCCCGGAGAGAAACACGGCCAATTCGAACCCGCCCGGTAATTGGAACCGGTGTCCGTCTCTGGGCTCCTCGAGATCGATGCCGTTGTGCCCGCCCTCACCCCCGCCGGAATATATCTGCAACAGCAGCCTGGCCGTGCTGCTACTCGGCGGGCAGGAGGAGGAGGAGGTGGTGGGAGGAGGAGGGAGGCCCAGGCTCTCCTCTCGGTGAACCTATCCGGTGACGCAGGTGCACGGACGTAGAAACTCGACGGGGATCGTTAGACTCGCGAATGAGGGAAATCGTTCCCTATCACGGATAAAAACGAGCCTGTCTTTCCGGGAATCTTTCGTCATCGATTCACGGCCCCGGTGAAATATTAGGGACGCCGGGTATTGGTCTGGTACCTTATCCCTTTTCCTCTCTTATCCTCGTCGAACAATCGGATGAGAGCGAAGGGATACAGTTTTCGCGGCGAATTAGCGGTTCGGTTCAGAGTACTTGTAATTTGTTAGGGGAGGATCGAGATTCGCGTGTTCAAAGGAGTTTCTGGGGATGTCTGATTATGGTCTTGTATTTTTTATTTTTACATTGTTGGAATTATGGAGTTTCTGTTGTTGGACATTATTACATTTTCTTTAGACTAGTTTATATTATAATAAAAATGTTGAGAAATTTCACCCCTCGCCAGCCTACTTTTTAAAATTGGATTAAAATCCTCATTTTTTATCATTAATATTTAAGCATTCAAATAAATTCAAGCTTGGTATAAAAATTAACGTTCCACCCCTTTTAAGAAACTATAACAATTAAAAAATGTCTAATAACTGTGAAGAAAATATATCAGAGATTTAAATAAATTCAATCGCGTCATTCTTATCAAGCCTTTAAAATTATAATAAACGGGTTGCAACGATCGTAAACGTAGAGTAAATACAAATTTTAAATTAAATATAAATCTAATCTTTCTTATAAAAAATCATTAAGAACAAACAAGTTCCAACCACCATACCTCTGAATAAAATCACAAGTCCGAAAACGTCAACAACAAGTCCAAATCATTACGACTACAAAAGAAGTAATCAAGCAAAGGGTTAATATTTCGTCGATCCGTATAATGGTGCGAATCGTGCAGACTAAGTCTCTCCGCGGTTAGCCGCACGGACCAGCGAGCATCTCTCGGAAACACGGCGCGCGTTTCGGCGTGAATTTGCGCCGTAGCAAAAATGCAAAGATAAGTCGATCCACCGAAAGTTTTCGCGGCCCGGTCTCTTAAATACGCCCGGTGTGTGCGGTCGGGACTCGTTTTCCCCGGTACCTAACAGGCCGGGAATAAATCGCGGGCGAAACTCTGGAAACGTTTCCCCTGAAACAGTTGTTACGGGGAAACTTTCCTGGGACGGACGGAATGCAAAGGAACCCGGGGCAGACTCGATTTGGCGTGGGGCGGCACGTTCGAACCGGTGTCCCGGTGAAAAAGAATGCCGGCGAACTAAATAAAAATTCGCCGTTCAACGTCTCGCGGATAGAAGTGAGGAGGAGGGGGGGATTTGGTTCGCGGGGCGAAAGCGAGAATTCTGCGAGATCACGGGATCGTTCCCGATAAAGCAATTTCGCGACCTGTTTTTCCGGCTCGGCGCCTCCCGCCGGACGGGTTAATGCGTTCATTATCGCGACGCTTTTTCCGCTGATAACGCAACACCGTCCCCGACAGATCTTTAAACGATCGACGAATTTTCTGGCGATAACGACACGTTCGACTCCGCTCCGGTCGTATTAATAAAATAGAAAATATTGGCGACAGCGGAAACATTCGTGAGCGCTGTTTGATTAAATTTTAGGGGGAGAAGTGAATTTTTATTCGCCTCTTGACTTTTAAAATTAATATTGGCAATTATTGTGTATATTTATATGTATTTATTAATATTATATGTGTTTATTAATATTATATGTATTTATTGATATTAGATATATTTCATAATATTATAGATATTTATTGAATTTTTCTTTGCTTGATTCTGACTAAAATAAAATAAAGCAGAAAACGAAACGCTTTATATTTGCAGAAATTTGCATAAATATCTAAGGTCTTGTTACTGTAGAAAAAAATTTCTTTCACTCTAAATTTTATAAAATGATCTACAGTCTACTTACCTAGCAAACAAAATTACTTGTCGATGATATTGCCCTTTGCTTCGCTCTGAATTTAATAAATAGTAAATATTTAAAATGGAAATAAAATAGTTAATATTATATAATAAAAATAAAATTGAAATATTGAATAAGTAGAGAATGAATATCTGCACAGAAAAAACTCCCCTAACGATCAGTAAAAATCACAGTCTCTCACAATAAATTATTAATCTTATCTTTACGATATAGATGCTCCGTGATAAACACTTACCTGCCAGGAATACGATGACTGAATGGGGAGGGGTGCATCCTAAGGTCGCGTATAAATTCATTCGAGGCGTCCCGACGTCGCGCGAGACTTCCTTTCGAGTGGTGAATCGGTTCTATTGATATTCCGGGAGTTTAGGGGTGGCACTCCTGCTACGAGGGTGGTACAGCCGGTGGCCTTGAATCGATCACCGCCGATCCACCCTAAATAAAGTCGCCTTCTGTAGGTCGTCGAAAGTTATGGCGCCTCCGTGGGCGCGCCGATGCTGGTCGATCGACCAACGGGGGATGCTTTTGATGGCCAAGGAGGCATAACGAACACCCTCGATGCCACGGGACTTTTTATTCGTTCGCCTTATTGCTGTCCTCGCACTTGTTCGCTGTTGAAAATCATTGGGAAACGTTGGAGGATGTGTACTTTTAAGAAATCTTGAATTGGGTCATTGTATTTCCATAGAAAATAATTTCTGAGCTAATTTCGTGTTACTTTATATATTTTTAAAAAATTATACTCATTGGCTTAGTTATAATCTTGAAGGAGTCAATTATGTTTACTGTTGAAGTGGTTCGGAAATTAATTTTGTGATCATTTTATAATTACTGTGAACTGTATGGGAATTAAAGCGAATTTTATTCTATAGTGCACATGAAATAGTTGAACAGGACACCTTTTTATCTCGAATGGTGTCATCGTATTTCCACGGAAAATATTTTCCGAGCTAACTTCGCGTTACTTTACACGGTTTTAAAAAATTATACTCATTGTCTATGTTATAGTCTTGGACGAATTAATCATGTTTTCTCTTGAAGTTGCTCGGAAATTAATTTTATCATCATTTTGTAATTGCTGTTAATTGTGCAGGAGTGGACGCAAATTATTTTCTATGATGCACGTGAAATAGTGGCTGTTGAAAAGGCGACCTTTTTCTTGAGAATGTTACAAATTGTAACGTTTCTGAAAACAATGCAAAGCCTTACAATCGATGTTAAAAGTGCCGATCCGTGTTTAATGCAACGAAGTAATTTTATCTGCGTTTCGTTCCTCTCGACAGCAGCTCGAACGGCGCAGCAGGAGCATCGATAGCGAGAGTGAAAAGTGTGTTTCACACGTTTAACGTCCGCCGGAAACTCGAGCATCCGCTCTTCCCAAAGCCCGTGCCACTCAATAGTTGATTCCGCCTCGTGCGTTTTTCATCGGCATCTCGCAGTATTTACACGAACACGATCGAGAGAACTATAGATCCGTGGAAAGCCTGTCACAATTTAACTCGCCCCGCTCTCTCGAGTTTGGACAAAGTTACGGGGGCGAAGCCTCCGAGACGCCTATTAAATGTTATATCAGGCGCACGGCGCAACAAAGGTAGGAACTGACGAAGAGGTTCGACCGGGGGGGCCCCATAAATCCGTTACGATATAGAATTTGTTCGGCGGGCAAGTTTATCGGGTAATAAAACAAAACGAGCCCCTCAATGGCAGATACGGAGACGCGATTGGCGGTTAATAATTCTTCGAATGCGTTCCGGATCACGGGAAGCCGTTCTAAATCTTTCTTGCGAAAGGCGATTTTAAGTTCGGCCTTTCTGGATTCAATGGGAACGGAGATTTTCCGAGCGCTGCCGGTAAACATAAATTATTGAGATTGTCTTCTGTCTTTTCCTTGATTTTGTTCGTATGGTAAACTTCAACGAAAAATTGTGAATTTCTTGGAGGAACTAGATGCGTCTTTTAGGTTTTGTGTAGCAATTTTTATGTCACGGAATTGGTAGAAAATGGCGGAATTGTTCGACATAGTTTTTCCCTTAATTCGCTTAAATAAGACATTTTGGATGACCTGATATTAGGCTGGGTTTGGGATTTTTTTGCTAAATAATTATCGGACGAAAAATTCGGAGTTTTTTCGGGGATGTAAATGGATCTTTTACCTTTCTATTGCAATTTTTATAATACAAAAATATTGAAAAATGATGCAGAATTACTATTTTTGAAATCTAGTAGCATAAGCCAATTACAGCATTGTTAGAGGTTTCGAACTAGGTTACCTTAACAATTTTCTCCTTACCTAACTTTTCAACGAAAAATCCTGAACTTTTTGGAAGTTATAAACACATCAATTAGCTTCCTATAGCATATTTAAAAATGTAAAAATGTTTGGAAATAGCGGAGTTATTTAATATTTTCGAAACTTTCTTTCTCAGGACTTCGTATGCATAATTCAAGCACAATATGTATATCAAACTTTAGCAATTTTTGCACAGTTAATTATTTAACAAAAATATTCCAAATTTTTCCAAAAATATAACTGAAATCTCCAAAATTCTCCAATAATTTCTGAAAATGAAAAATATAAAAATACCAGAGATATTAGATTCAGAATCAAAGTCTAACAGCTGAAGCACGATTCGTGATTGATCGGCGCAAGGTCAAAGATAATGCTCCCCACCCTTGGCAGATCCTGCGGCAATTAGACAGCACGGAAGAGAGGGAGAGATAGTGCAGGGGGTGTTGGCCGGTCGTTTGTCTTAATAAAGTGCGTCGAAGGCACGCTCCTCACGACCGCTGACTTATGACTAGTCATCCGACCGCCTCAGCCATCCCATCGGCTGCTCCCGACGGTTTTTCTTCGGTAGTGGCAGCGATGACGGTTCGGCCCGATATTCAGAAGGGCTCCCCAAGTCCCGGGGCCGTTAACCCTGGCCGCAGAGTTCATCAATCGACGGAGGGTAGCCGGTTAACGATGCCGAACATTCGTCATCGACGGGATCCTCCCAGACCACCGGGCTGGTTCGTTTCACCCTCTTTTAACTTGGACCGCGCGCCCTTGAATGGAGCTCTCCTCGAGGCCAGTTGATGGCTCCCTGAATCCTTATTGTCAATTACAGTGGTATCGAGCATCCGCCGGAAGTTTTGAATCGTCTTTCTCGCGTTCTCTATTCATACCTCTCCAATAATCCGCCAGAGCCGCGTAACAGGCACTTAGTTGTGTGGTAACGACTTCTTCTTGGTTGTTAGTGATTCAAAATAAAAAAAAAACAGCATAGTGTACCGCATGAATAATTAGCCGCAATTTCAGCCTCAACTTCGTTCAATTTGTTTAGAAAATCACGTACTTTAAAGCTTAACTTCTTCACGCTCTTAGCCACGTATGTGCCAGTTTAGCTTTCTTAAAATTAAGATTATTCTAAGTGTAAAGAAAAAGAAAATCGGATGAAAAACTATTCGCTACGGAAATTAATTATTCGACTGAAATGAGACGAATGATAAATAAAAAAGAAACAATTAAATAAATTGTTCCCTACTATAAAAATTCATCTCTGAAGAGTTTAACGAGTTTAAAATCTCCCGAGGATCCGATGATCCGACTCGCTTAATTTCTTTTTTATATCAATCAGTAAGGTTCATCTTATCGCTAAAAATTTATTCCACGCGCAAATGAATATTTGAAAATACACCCGAACAAAATATAATCCTCGCTGCGCGAGAACTGACCGACCGCTGCAATATTTAACAGCCAATATTTTGCGAACAAATTCGGCGCTGATAAATCGCCGACATAAACCCACCCTAATTTCGCCGGCACTACATCACGCTATATCCCGTTTCCAACAAAATCCCCGGGAGTCGGCGAAAAAATTGTTAAACGCGTGCCTCAATACCGTCGACGAAATTGAAAGGGTACGTTCGAGCGGCTCGAGTATAAAATCGCCGGTCGCGGATTATCGTTCGGCGAAGGTCGGGCGGTTTGACCGATTAGCCGGCAAAGCGTGCCCAGCGGGGGGCGGGGGTGGGGTGAATAAAAACAAACAGGTCGCCGGGAGAGTTTCGCCGGTTCCCCGTCGATTTGCATCGGCCGTCCGGGACCGCAATTCGTCGCGACAATTAATACGGAACGGTGCAAGGATTTCGCGCGGCCTTCGCTCGCCGCTGCATAATTCTTGCATTAACCTTATACATTTATTCCGGCCCCTTAATGCCGAAGTTTATTTCAAGTTGCCCGCGAACTTTGTTTAAAACGCCACGCCGCCCGCGCGCGCGCGCTTATGGAAATACACCGCGACTTCTTTTCGTCGCCGGGACAAACCGCGCGCCACGGTTGAATATTCAGCGGGGGACGCGCCTGCGCCGACGGCTCGTCTTTCGCCTATCGACGTCAAAAACGGTCCCCTTTCGTGACGATTTTCGCAGCGATATCGCCGTGGCCCGGACGGAACGGGTTCGACTTCTTATACCGACTTCTACCCGCAGTTTCCCCCACCCTTTACTCGAGCCGCTTAAACGGCGACCTGTCCCGCCGGCTCGGACCGATCTGCATAAATAAACAATTATTCTCGGCCATTGTTTTCGAGTGGCGGCTGCGGCGTGGATAAATATCGGCCGATAAATATTCAAGATTCCCGAACAGCTACCCTTCCGCCGCCTTCGTCTCCCGTGCTCGACGCCATACCGGTCGGTCACCAAATGATTTATCATTTGGATCGCGAGGGTAAGGCTAGAGAAAATTGGGCCAATCATGCTCTAAGAAATTGCTACTCGATTTGAACTGCTATAGAGTCCTGCTGCAGGGTCGACTGAATTACGTAACTGAAACTAGGTAAAATTTGGGATTTTTTGAACAGGAGATTAGATGAGGAAAAATTCTGAAATTTTTAGGGGATGTATGTGCATCTTTTGCCTTTTTATATCAATTTTTAAAATGCAAAAGTGTTGAGAAATAACAGAAATATTTACCACCTTCGTAACATTGTTTTTCGACGCATCTCAATATCCTCTTCAAATGTGAATGCATTTTGGGATTTTTTTCATAGTAAATTATTGAATGAAAAATTCCGACATTTTTAGACAATATAGATGCATTCTTTGGCTTTTCATATCATTTTTCAAAACGATAATATCTTGAGAAATGATGGAGTTATTCGCCACTTTCGAAACCTCGTTTTCAGAGGCGTTCGTGCATGATTCTGCAATGTGCGTCGACCTTAACCCTTTTAGCTCTGAACAACGATATATTTAATTGTTAACTACTCTTAAAAAAATATTGTTTTCTTAATATCTTACTACATAACAATCTCATATACTTCTCCTCCCTTTTCGAATTTGATAATTGTCATGATTTTTGTCTAATTCCTAGCAATTTCTGTTCTAAAGTCTATCAAACTATAGCAAACAAGTTTTGCACACTTCGCTCAGGTACAGTCGCGTCTTTCGTTCGCCGCTAAGAGGGTTAAGACCGCAATTCGCAGGAACGCGTGTCGACATTGGCCCGATAGCGATCTTCCGGTCGACTCGTAGTCAAGAATGCGGCATACCCGCGGCGGGCGTTCGAACGTAGGAACAAGAATTACGCGCGTAGATCCTGCGTCGACGGAAATCCATGCGATTATCCGGCTGCGTCGCGCCGCTCGCGATCCACGGAAAATTTGTTGCCCGCCTCGGTATGCGGTTTCGCTCGATTTCTCCGCTTGTTACGCCCGTTCCGGTGAGCAAGCTGCTGTTTACCCGATGAATCTCAGCCTGCGGTTCTCTCCCCCCGATCTCTGCTCCTCCTCCAACAGGATTTCCCCGTTGATAGGACTCCGCGACGCGAACGCAAATAAAATAGAATATTAACCGGTGCTCGGCTTGCGCTTCGGTGCTCGTTCCCTAAACAAATAGAATATTCCTCGCTGGAACAAGTGCGGAATAACATAAATTAACTGCGTTCTTCCACGTATTCCGACGTGCTTCCATCTTCCACGGGTTTCTGGGAAGCAAAGATTTGTGGACCGATGATTAGCCCTTTGAAACCGAATGGCCACTCTGAGACACTGATCAAATATACTAGTCTGTAATTTGTATTTAGGTTTTATTTAACGAATTTCTAAAAGTTGATTTGTTTAAGAATAGAGGATAAAGATAGAGGAGGAATAGAAATTTTCTAAGTCTTAACCTTTTCAGAGATACCGCCGTATACGTGTACTTTTAGCTTTCTTAATATTATAATTATTCTAAATATAAAGAAAATGAAAATCAGTTGAAAAATTATTCACTAAAGAATCCTTTAGTAATACCGTAGAAGTCTCATCGAATGAAATGATATACATACATGATGAATAGAAAGGAAGAAATAAAATAAATTGTTCTCTGCTATAAAAATTCATTCCTGAAGAGGTTAGGAAGTGCCTTGATCTTTGTAATTAAAATGTCGTCGAGTAAAAAGGGTTAAGACACTTAGAATAATAAAATCTCTGAAATTTACATTTTCTTGAATTAGTAATCAACATTGTGAAAATTGAATATTTATGTAGTAATATTACATTAAAAAATGAAGTACGAAGTATTTTATTTATTCTAAGGAAATAAAGTGAAAAAAAGAAAACTATGATAATATAATTTGAAGGACGACCTATACTATATATCTTTCAATTGTTAGTAAAAAAACACTTTGCAAATCATCTCGATTTCTGCGCAGAGTCCCTGGTTTTGCCATCCGCCTCGTCCGACCTGGACAAGATCCAGCAGCCAGTGAAAGTCATCCTGTCCAGCACGTGTCATCACGCGTACACCGCGTGCAAGTGAGTAAAAAATCCCGCAGCCGTTTCCCCGGGATAACCGTCTATGTAATCGTCTCGGCGATATTTTTACAAAGTTCGAAGGTAGAACTAAATTGCTCCGGGTAAGATAAACCTGGCGTCGCATAGACGAGGACGGTTTATAGGGAACCGGGCTCTTATCGTTCCGGATTCGCGCGCGATGTGATTCCCGTCGCGTCTCGTTCCAGGAACGACCCGGAGTGCAAGGTGCTTCTGGAGCCGGTGCTGAATCACTGCGACACGACGAGCTGCGCGAGGAACGAGTGCATGGATGCTCTACAGAATTTCTACAAGTCGGCCAATCACAAACACTCCGTGGAAATAGCGTTCTGCTTGTGCAGGTGAGTTGGTGGATACCGACGAGCGAAGACCGATCGAGAAACCCCGCGATAGAGGCGCCCAGGAATGCATTTTCTTCCTCGAAGATACGAAGGGCTGATGTCATTAGAGCCGGCGATACTTGAAACGAAATCTAGCTACGAGGACCTAGGATGCTCTGTGAAAGGCTTCGGTGGGCTATGGTGGTTCTCGGAGGCCTCCAGAGATTTCCTAGGTTGAGGAAAACTATTTTAGAACTTGTACAATACTGAGAGCTCAATAATGGTTTTTAAAGACTTATGATAGACATGGACAATTTTTTAGAGTCTTTGAGGAAGGTTTAGGGTTCTTTAGAAACCCTTTGAGACCTTTAAAGGACTTTGAGGATTTTACAGAAATTGTTAGGAACGCGTGGCGATCGATAGGACTTTTTGGAAGCGCTGAGGAGTATTTATAACGGATTTAAAATTTTATAGAGACCTCTGGGGTTATTTCGAGAATATTTAGATTTTTAAAAATACTTTGAGTATTTTAGACCACTTTTAAATATTTAATGAGGTCATTACAATTAGATAAAGGATGCTTATAATTTTTTAGAGGACCTGGCGAGTATTTATAGTAGCTTTAATATTTCATTGAGATCTCTGGAGATATCTGGAGAATTTTTAGACTTTTTAGAAATACTTGGTAACCTCTAGAGGTCTACTAAAATCTCTAAAACTCTAGGATTTTTTAGAGATCTTTAAAAATCTCTCTAAATATCTAGGATCTTTTAGAGATCTTTACAAGTGCATAGAGAATCTCTAAAATGTTTAAAAAGTGCTGAGGAGGTTTTAGAATAGCTCTAGAATTTCATGGAAGCCTCGACAGACATCTGGTACGATTCCAAGGCACCGCGAAAACAGCGAGGAACATTTATAAGACTTCCAGGATTCTAGAGGGACTCGGGAAGCTCTAATGAGCCACAAGCAGTTCTCTTGAGCCTTCGGGGATCTTCGCTGGCGTTCGAAGGAATACGGGACCTCTGCAAGACCTTTTATTATTATAACGGTTCTTAAGATCCTCTAAGGAATATTCAGATTTTCCTCGAGCCGTTCGCGGTATTTCTAGAGAACCTCACACTCGATCGATATTCACTGCGACCTCTAAGGAACCTTTGGTTTTTCTAGAGGTCCTCGAGAACCTGCAGTGTATGATCAAATTTTTCTTATGAAGCCACAGAATTTATATAGCACCTTCGAGATCGTATGGAGACACTTAGGCATTTCTAAAGGATCTACAGTATTTTATAATGGTCTTCAAGGTACCCCACCTATTTTAACCTTTTGCACTCGAGTGGTGACTGTGAGGCACCATAAAATTACTTTGCCACGTTGCAAAATAATCTCTACAGTAACAAAGTTTGCATTTTAAAAATTGTTGAGGTTATGTTGATATGAATAACAAGAATTAATTTCGTATGCATTAAATGCACTTTCTTATATGAAATGAATATACTGTAAGTTAAAGAAATTCTTTCAGATTTTCAGTTGAAGTGGCTTCGAGTGCAAAGGGTTAACAACGAGTCATACTCGCGGTGAAGATTTTAAATACGACTAGATATGAATATTATTAATTTCTTCCAAATCGAAATAAAGTTGATTTCTCCTGTTATCAAAGTATAGAACCGAAGGTAAATAAAGTGCTAATCGTCGCAGCATGAAAGGATCGACAGTGCAAAGGTCTAACAATTTCTAACCTCCTTAGCGCGTTCGAAACTTCTTCGATCCATCAGCGAATCACCGCAAGGATCCACTAGCATTAAACGCGAGCCCTTGTGGATTTTTAAGAGACAATCTAGACCGCATAGAGACTCACCGTGATCCGCAAAGGGCATTCGCCAGGCTCTATTAAAGACCCTTAACTTCTCCCCCGGTCGTTAATCCTGCAAAAGGGTCTTAATAAGGACGTTTCCGGTATGTTAATTGCCGAACGAAATGCATAACGTATGTTATTGAAGGATTTAATTAAACGGGTCGGTCCTTTGTGCGTCACCCCATAATCCTAAGTAAACCGATGTCAAAAGCGAGTGAGACAGTGACGCGCGGGGGGGTAGGGGGAGGGAGAGAGAGAGAGTGGATCTAGTGATTTAACAAGAGTGCACTCTCCCTGACAAAGGTCTGTCCCCAGAAATACCTTAAGTTCTGCATCTCTGATCCCTTTATGCGAACGATACCTTCCGACAGACGTTTCTTTCACCGGGAAAGAAGATCCTTTAACTTTTAAGTGGCTTTCGGCCACGAAACAATGCGGAAACTTTCTACCCGGTCTGCCCCCATTTTTGCGCAGCCATCCCCCCCCCTTCCCTGCGCGATCCTACCCAGTCTCCTGGCATTATTCTTTTGTCCGGACGGAAGACGTCACCGCCCCCCCCCCCCCCCCCCGGAATTTATCAATTCCGAAGTAGGCTCTCGTTAGTACGTCGGTATGCCGATCCATTACCATTCCCGAGGATTTCAGCGTCGAATTTGAGGTTATAGGACAGGGAGAATATTATTTTGAAAAACACCGACGCCAAATGTTTATGGCTTTATTCATTTCTTGAGGATTATTGTTGCAAGCGTCGTCTTCGTTTTTTGAAGATATTCAGTGCTTCATTAATTTATTTCATATTATCCTGAAATTATTATTATCATTATTATTATCATATTATATTTAATTATTATAGATTGGTATATTATTAATTAATATAAATTATTGAATTATTATATTACATTGTTGAAATTAATATATCAATTCTTTGTACTCGAAGCCATCGTAGCTATAAATGATTTAGATTCATCGAAGTTGCTCTAATTATTTATCTGAATTTATACGATCTAATTTCATGCAACTCATGCGACAGTTTGTTATAAACAATATTGATATTGTAAGAATTGTTCTGCTTCCATAGAATAATTCTCTTGCCCTTTATAACAATTTCCACGGTGGATCCTTTGTGCCGACGAATTTCGATCGCGACTGCTTTATACATACATTCGACGCTCCGCAGAAATATATGTTAATTGTAATTAGCCAATTTATCGAAGCGTGCAATAGAGTACAGACAACGACAACTACTTGACAAACGGTTATACAGGACGCGAAGTGAACGGTGTTGGATAACAGAATTGTGGTCTTTCGCTTTTCGATGCGTCCGGGAGAATGAGTGACAAAGGCGAGGCGGAAACACCGGTCTCCCACCACGGCGCCTCAGATGGCGCGATTATTCGTTCCCGTTTGCAACGGTCGACCCGGCAATGCGCGTTCCCATCGACAACGTTGCGTCTCTCGATATCTGGCGAAAATAATCGCGCGAAGTATCCTGGCGATTTCTACCACTCGAAGAATTGTAAATCGTGAAATTCGGTAATTTATGTTCACCAGTAACGCGTCAAATTATGAAAGAAATAATTGCTTGATGAAATCCACATGATGGACATATTGGAAATTAAGCAAATGTTAATTTATCGATTACGTCAAAACTGCTTTTCTTGTTCCTGAAGTTGCAAACGTTTAATCGCGTGCGATTGCATAAATAAATTTATTACCGATTCAGAGATCAATTAAAAACTTTTAAATATTACAAATAAGATTATCAATTCACAAATTGATTTTACGAAGCAAAGATTATTGATTTTCAGA
This sequence comes from Augochlora pura, assembly GCF_028453695.1. Classification (NCBI taxonomy): domain Eukaryota; kingdom Metazoa; phylum Arthropoda; class Insecta; order Hymenoptera; family Halictidae; genus Augochlora; species Augochlora pura. The sequence goes on from NC_135781.1 coordinate 29,746,071, forward strand.
GTCTATAAAAATGGCGCAAAATCCCTATTATCAATCTCTTTTAAATCGAAATCAAATTCGATTCTTCTTTTATTAAAGTCTATATAAAATAAAAGTCTATATAAAGTCTATCTTTTATGAAATTAAATAAAGACAATAGAAGTAACGAAAATTGTTTGATCCTATTGGGAAAAATGTCAAGGGTGGATAAGGGTTAATCAACGCAGCGTGATAGGCGTCGCAGTGCAAGGGGTTGAACAAGTTCAACAATATCGTGAGAAACCGTGAATCACTCGGCAAGCAACGCGTTCAGATTTCCTTAAGCAGCGCCGCGGCGAGATTAAGTAAATCGAAACGAACGCGATGGGAACGGTCTCCGAGTGCTCATTACGCGGTCGTAAAAAAGAGAAACAGACGTAAGAAGAAGGAGGCGGCGAGGGGGGTGGCGGGGAAACGCGGGATAACGTAAAGGTAACGAGAGTCGAACGGCGGAACGAAAAGTCTCGGGGCCGAATAAAATACGTAGCAGGCTCGTTTAATGCTCGTTGAGCAATACCCACCTCGCGACGCCTGTCTGCCTGGGAATTCCACCCTTAAAGCTCCCCGGAAACCCCGAAGCGGACAGATAGAAGTCTCTTATTCCCGGACGACTTTCGGGACGGTGCTCCCTCGTGCAGTAAATCGCCGACGCGCCTTCCCCGTTGTTTCTGCCGACCGTTGCCACGCCGATCAATCGAATCCCCTTCCCACCGAGCAATCCCATTACCGACGACGATCTATCAATTAACGATGGATCTATCCAGCAATGTAGAATTTTTATGCAAAGCAGTTTAATTTGTTTCTTCGCGATTTTAATAAATAGGCAATTTTAAGGCGATTTTAATCTTTGCGTTAATTTAAAATTAAATTACCCTTTGTCATAAACGCATAAAATTTAGTCTTGCGATTAGTTGTGTGAATTCCAGATTTTTATAACGTAACATATATATTTGTATATTTTTTATAATAATATTATATGTTTTAGAAATCCTGCAGATCAATTTTTATTGCACAAAGAAGTGTATATACTTTTCTAATCGAGTTTGTTTGAACCGAAATACTGTTAGTTTTAGTAAGTACCATAGGGAGGTTAATGTACAATAATTCTGCAAAATAGTGATTAGAGAAACTTTACTAATGAATTGTGCTATAACTACAGTAATTAATTCCTAAACTAAGGGGTGTTATTTCAACGTAATTTAATAGCTCCTTAATAGTAAATATTGAGGAGTAATGATAATAGTATTATTAATAGTAATATATTATATCAATATTAATAGTAATATTAAGGAGCCATAATAAGAATATTTTTAAGTAAAAAATCGTTCAACCATCTTTCACACACAACTACGTCACCAAATAGCTTATCTACAAACTTCTAATAATCAAATTATTAAAATTGTAACAGCGAAATCACGACGCCAAAACAAAAGTCCCTCCGCAACCAAAACGTTCAAATGAATCTCAAACTCTCGGACAAAGTCGCAAAGTTTCGGCAATTATTAGAAGGTCGAGTAATCGGGAGTCGATTTCACGAGCCGGCGGCGTCGAGATGATTCCGCTGTTTCATTTCGCCGCGAACCAAAGAGGATTCCTTTAATCCAGATCGTGTTCCCAGCGAGTCGGACGGGAATAAATTTCGGATAATTGAATTTCGCAGGAAGACGGATGGCAAGGACGAGTGCATCGTGGCGCAGGAGAAAATGCATCCTGCGTGCGCGCAACGAGTGGAGGGATCGGAAATGCCGACCTGCCACAGCCTCGCTCAGAAATGCAAGAAAAACGCCGCCTGCAAGTAAGCTAAACGAAATTAGAGATTTCGTTTATTTCATCGCCTAGCATTTGTTTCTCCTGTCGATGCGCTTTGAAAATTTGACAGAACTGGCGCAGTATAATTATACTTAATTAATTTAGTGTCACTTAATGAAGAATAGATATCAAACAGAGGATAATAATTTATAATTACATAATATCGCACCTTAGGTAACAAAAATTTTTATGGTATTTTAACACTCAAAGATCAAACATTTTTGTCAAAAATATAATTGAATATTTATAATTTGATAATTCGTCACGGTATTTCTCCTAGGAATTTCAATGAGATATAAAAGCATTTATTTTATAGAATATAGATAGCAGAAATTAAATAGTCAAATAATATTTATACTCTAGAGGCAAGTAGTTCCTAGCTCCGATTTTCCAGTATCAACCAGCTTTATTTAACTTTGAACAATGTCGCGGTTAATTACTATTTAGCGGAGAATATATCGAGTGGGAAAGATTCAGCGTAGCAGATAATTCTCAGCGCGATCAACTACTGTTATTTCTCAATGGTTTAATTAGAGAGCGGAGCGCGGCCGCGAGGGCCGCTACTAGAACCGGTCAAAAAGGGACACGACAAAAGTGTTTAATCATGGATATTGGTCGACTATTTGTTCCCGATATCTTCGGGCAGAAATCTCTTTTACACAAACCCGTTGGACGGTCGAATAACGCCCAAAAGAATGCCTCGGCGAACAGTGTAGAAACGCGCGCGCGCGCGCGCTGAGAGGATTACTAGTTGCGAATTGTGCGAATTAACTGTATTTCCCTCTTTGACGACTATTTTCAAAGCCAACCCCGCCCATTGAACCCTTCTAAAACCAACGAACATTATATCAGATCCATCGAACTAACGTCACGGCTCGCGATATTAACGCGAATTTTAACTAGCGCCGAGCACCTGCGTAATAATAGTACGGCGAACAATTCCGCGTCGAACTATTTTCAATGCCGCAAACAATTTTGAAAACGTGGATATTTTGCGATTTAGAAAAATGTCAAGAGACCGTGGAAAAATTGTCGATCTTGAAAATAATTGCTAGGGCTAACGAAACAGTTCCAACTTCAGAATAATTATATAGAGTCTATGAACAAATTTCTGTGCCGAAAAAATTGTCGAGGGTCTTTGAGAAATTTCTGTAGACTGTGGAATATTTGAGGTCTGTGAGAAATTTCGCGGTGGTTTGTTAAGGTTTTAAAGCACTGGAGAAATATTGACGAGATTTTACGAGTTTTTAAATATTTCGCATGAAATTTTAATTTTATAAGCTCGATTTACGACGAAGTTCCTTTTGTCTACGAGACATTGATTTATATTTTAGGTATCGATCACCTGTTATTATATAAATCTAGGTGCCTATAATTAGGTATTGTTGGAAATTAGGCCTGCGATTTATGCAATGAAAATGCTGCTAGAAAAATATCCGTCATACCAATAAATAAGTGAAGCGCGGTCGTTGCTCTGTCGTTATATTGATATTAATTAAATTCTGAAAAAAACAGTTATCCTATATTATATAAATAATGTTAAATTATATTTTTACATTCCTCTCGATATATTCTATCATTAATTACCAATAGTTGTTAACACCATAAAGGCTGTCAAACCTTTGAACGCATACTCAGCCAAAATTCTTTTAATCAACAAAAGGTCGACTAATATCTCAGGTGCTTTTAGGAAAATTCTCAAACGTCTTCGACATTTTGAACGCGTCTGTTAATCGTGTTCCTAAAGGAAAGCTAGATTAATGGTAAAATAGGACACGCGCGCGTCGCGATACATTCGCGGAGACCCGGCGGGATCGAAGATTAATCGTGCGCGCATTAAGATCGTAAAAATTAATCAGCGCCGCGGACGGCTTGGGGAACTGTTATCGCGAGATGGTATCGCGGATCCGGATAAACCTGGTCCCTGATTAAACTGCGGATCCTTCTCCGTTTTTCTGCCGACTGGCTTTGGGCTACGCTTTCAATTTGAAAGTTAAATTGCGAGTCAACGAGACGTGGCTTGATCCACTCCCCGGCCTCGTAATGAAACACTTTATTCCAGTAATGTAAGAGAAAGACCGGCCGAATTACGAGAACGATCCACCATGCAATTACGTAACCCTCCCATGGAATAATACGCCGTGACGGGGCGGACGGATCGCGGACCGACGAGACGTTAAAATACATAATATATGTATGTGTGTATATATATGTATATATAAAAAAATAATAAAAGGAAATCAAAATACAGGGGAATCTATTTATCGCGGCTCGGTTAACGAGATCTAATTAAAATCGGCCGCCGATCGGATCCGATCCCGGAAGATTGAAGAGAAATCGACGCTTCTGTCCGGTCGATTGGAAATTCCGCGGACGCGTGCACCGGGCGAAATTGAAAATTTTCCACCGGGTATCGATTTAATGATATCGATCAGATTCCCCTCCCTCTGACGCGCGCCGATTTAAATTACAATAGAGGCGCGCGTGTCGACGCGTCGCGCCGCCGTTTTAATTGATTTATTACTCGCCCGCGAAACGAATTCACTTTTAATCCGGCGGCGCACCGTAACCCTCCACCCTCCCCCCACTCTGTGCGCCGCGTTTCTTCGACTTTCAATTAGCCAAATATCCTTTATGCACGTTAGTGTCATAGTGTATGATAGTTAATTAAAATATTAAAATATTTAAAATAAAACTGTTGGTATTTTGGGAATAAGGTACAATACGTTGAATAAGATATTTTAACAATGAAAATGGACTGTGTGAATTGAGCAAACGATGTGAACTCCTTAAAGAATAATATCGGCATTTATATGTATCATTTATGTAAATTAATTTTTACATTTCTCACTGGTTTGTCGAAAGAGAATGAATATATAAAAAATGAAACATATTTTCAAATTTAATTAAAAGTGTGCCATTTAATCATATGAACTGCGCCAGTTTTGTATGAAAACATTACAACGTATGATTTACAACCAGCAGTAGACTGGTCAATAATTTACTAATTAATTATATGTGGATTCAGTCAAGCATTCAATAAATTGGGCTATTCGAAGAACATCAATCAAGATGCCAAAAGTCAAAATGACGAATTATCTACTTTACCATGATTGAGATTGTTATCATAAAATGAGAATAATTCAATAGTTTTGTTACTTGGAATATTAAAAATATTATAGAAAATATTATACGAAAAATTCTTAAATACATTACTGAATATTAATAAATATAATATTAGAATAAAATCGCTTTTAGAACTCCACAAACTCGATGTTAACCCTTAAGAGAGACCCTATATCATTTTTCCATCGGCAGTAGATTTAAAATAATAAAAATACTATTAAATAACGCAATTCGATACGCATTACATCAAAAACGAAATATACAAAATTTATAATACAACAATCATTGAAACAAAAATACATAAAATTCTTCGAATATTTTTTAACACTCTCTTAAGTAAGGGTTGATATCGAAAACAGCGGGCCACTTTCGAGCCACAAAAATCGCCGCCTCTTTTCCTGGCGAATGCGAATGAAAATTGACGAAAGTGGTCAGAAGTGGTTCTCTAGAAGTGCACCGTTGCCCAAGTTCGAGTTCGCGGAGTACTGGCAAGTCCCATGATCGCTGCGATTCCCGTGTCGTTTAGGATGAAGCTGGAGTATTACGAGCAGAACTGCGCGGTGGACAGCGTGACGAAGAAATGCGCGGGTCCGGTGGCCGAGTGCCGGAAAGCGATGCTTGGGATCCTCGGCACCGAGCTGCGATTCAACTGCGCCTGCAAAGGCACCGAACTATCGCAACTTTACGACTGCCTCGGATGGCAACGGCTCCTATGGGTGAATCCCTGTGTGGGTAAGTGACACGCGAGAGGACCGATCCTGGTTCAATTATATTTCTTTTTCCTTTCTATATATATATATGGTTCCGTTGCTCAATGTTACTCAGTTGTTCAGAGACACGCGCTAAGAATAATAATGTAACAATTGGTCGCCCATTGTGCAAGCAGAGGATTTTTGGTTACCTTTGGCATACTTTGTCGAGTATAACTCAGGCCTTTTGGCCACCTCTTTGCCATACTTTGTCAAGTATGGCTCAGGCTCTTTGATTACCACTTTGCCATACTTTGTTGAATCTGACTCGTAATGGCAATTTCTAATTAATAATTTGTTAAGTATGAATGGTACTTTGTTTCTTTAAGTCGAAGTCAAATTTTAGTCCTTTTGTCATCAATATTTAAGCGCTGAAGTAAATGGTAAAATTATATATGTACTCTATAAATATCAATTTGATTTCTCCCCTAAGAAATTATGACAATTAAAAATCACTTAATCATTGGTTAGTGGGAGGATGAAGGTACAGCAAGGGGTTAATCAGTGACGCGTTGTATTGTTAGGGAAGCAGCAGATTTTATTCAGACTTAGGCATTAATTCGAATAAATATTTATCTAATATAATTATCTAAATGAATTCCTTCTAGTTGAGTATTGTAATCAAATATTTGAACCGAAAGTTTTATTTAAATATTTCGAAAACGTAATATGAAATAAATAAATCGATAAACTATGAAGAAATACTTTACACTCCATCATCATTACTCTAACAAATTATTTTCCATATGAGTTCTCGTGCGAATAAATTCTTATTCGAAAAAAATTTTATTTGACAGAATGTTTATTCAGATAAATTTGTACTCGATCGAATATTTATTCGATATCGCCGAATGATTTGTTAGTCTTCAACTTTGATCCATCATCTGTATAAAATTTTGCTGGCTTTATTAGCCTTTCCTGAAAATAGCAATATTACACATTCGACCATTTAATTCGCCCAGCTCGTTCTGCGGTTAAATATTAACGCGATACGCTGTTTGCGCATTCCCCCATAGAGAAGGTTTTAGAACATAATCCACGGAATATCAATGTTTGTGAATTCGTTTTAAATCGAAATCAAATTCTACAATTATACAGTAGAATATTGCATCCTAATTTCGGTTGAATTAATTTTAGAAATTGCTACAGGTAAACTGAAAATGTTAATCGAGCAAAGTGATTAAACTTGGAGAATAATTATGAATTAAAATTTCAACGCCCTTGTCATTTTGAACATGATCGAAAGTGCTATCAATCTTCGATGATTTTATAATAGATACAGAAAAATCTGGGGAAATATATTAATTCTCGAACTATTACCTAAAAATATTCCACGGAGTCGAAATAATTTTGTAATTCGGATCGGAGCCAGTAAAATAGGAATTACCGGAATTTTTAATTAAAATCTCGGCTGGTTGGTAGGAATAAATAGGAGGTTTCGACCTGGATACAAGTTTTGGAATTTTTCGGGGATAGAATCCGGGCCGAAAAATTTTTCCCTCGAATAGAACTCGTGTCATTTTAATCGGCGGGTCGGCGAAATCCTTCTCGTCGGGGCCGGGTCCTGGGCGCTGGCAAAATCGGACGGGATCAAATATTTGCGCGAAGGGCCGCCAAACAGTCCGAACAATACACTCTGGCCGGGCCACCGGTGATTAATACCAACCAGGATTAATATTTCCCCGATGACAATGCCGAATCTGCACCCTTCTTACCCCCTTCGTTCACAGACTCCCTCTCTCTCTCCCTTTTCTTCTCTCTTTACCTTCTCTCTCTCTCTCTCTCTCTCTCTCTCTCTCTCTTTCACTCTTATTCTCGTCGAAACTATAAATAAAAATATTTCAAATTTTCAAAGACTCAACAGGCTTTTCACTGGTGATTGACAATCAATTACACTCCCGTCTCTCGAAGGATACGCGTGCACGGACTTGCTCTAGTTCGACATTTGGGTCAGAGAGCTTCTGTCTCTGTCGTCTCTACGACATTCTACAATACACGGGCGCGCGCGCACTATTAGTGTTTACATTCAATCATTGCGTTATAAATGCGGCATAATGAGGGTCTGGCAGACCCACCCGAGCGCTTTGATGCGTTTGATACTGCAATAATGCACTGGGAAGTGTTTATTTAAGGTATTTGTCCGTGACGCAATCGCAACGGAGAAACTGTAACGCGAGTCAAAGCAAATTGATTCTTAGCTGGAGAGAATTACGTGCAACAAAATCCAGCCGCCTTTGATATCGTGTTATAACTGCAATCTTGAACGCCTTTGACTATGGCGGGAATTTATTTAAACTTTCAATGCCGGACAGTTCGCGTCCGTGTGAAATAAAACTAATCTTGGTGTATTCGGAAATATTGGATATCAGCTGGAATTGATTTTAGAGCAGAGTTGATTATTGCTTCTGTCATGGACAGTAATTTTAAGTAATTATTAATATATTGTGGATTGTTGGAAATTAATGACAATAATTTGAAGGACAAAATAGGAAATTAGGAAGTATATTAAAAAAAATTTAAGGATATTGTTATATTATTTCTCGATTAATTACGATTGTCGAGAAGGAAAAGGTACTTTCATAGAATTTTTATTTTTTATAGTTAACTTTGATAATGTCAATTCTTCCTAAAATTCAGCAATTATTAACGCTATGAACTATCGAAACGAAAACGTGACAAAATTTTATAATAATAACGAGACTTAACTCACACTATTTCGATAAAAATATAAGCTTCAATAACAAAGTTAGTCTACAAATTTTTGCTTGAAACATTTTTATATCAGAAATTGTAAAAGAAGAACTCATAAACCATTTCATTACAACAAGTTTGGTAATTCTAGTTTTAAAACACTGAAATCCAGAGTCCTGGATCAAAATGGATCCAAGTCCAAATAAATCATATTAATTCTGTAAATTTTCCAGCTCGGCTCTCCAAGCATATATCAATGCATAGCTCTGAAAAATCCATTGATTTCTGACATCGACGCTCGCGAATTCGCGAGCCCAGAGTTCGGTCACACGAGATCGTTCATCCGGCGCGATCGCCGTCAGATCTTCGCCATGGCATTCGGCGTCTGTTAGAATCCCAATTATACCTTACGAAAGAAGGAGCGTACGAACGACAAGGCGCAACACGACGTCGGTTTTATCGATCTTACATCTGTTCCCCGCGGTCGAGTTTGCAAAGCTCGGCCGTACCCGGCATTCAGCCGACAGATAAGTCATTTAGATACGAAGAAATTGCACTCGGCTGCCGAGCGCTGCGCCGCGATGCGCTAACTGCATCGGCCGTGGCTCGATCGCCTTTCGTCGATTCCCGATAGGGAATGTAGGTCGAACGACCGGGGGGGCTTGATGTCCTCCTTCACGCCGCGCGTCCCCGCGATAAACGTGATCGATGCAAATTAACGGTGGACCGGCAGCGCCCGGACGTCGTCCCCCCCACTGAATTTATTCCGTTGAAGCGCGCGAGACGCGCTCGAGAGCTCGGTTTGACTTTCATTAGAACCGATCCGCTCGAATGATCCTTGGACCTGGCGAATTCCTGTTAGCCCAGGGACGTTCGACGAGGATCGTTATTGTCCCTCGAGCACCTTGTCACTCGCTCCCTAAATCATTCCGCGATATTCGCAGCCCTACATAACCCGGCCGAATTGGGCACGGGAATAACTAAAATCGTCGGGTGGCCGTTTAATTGAATCCGCCCGCGCGAGCCTGTTTTGTGTTTTCACGTTGGTCTTCGGAGCGAAATAATTATTCAGCGATTGTTCGATTTATCGATGGGTTTTTTGAATATTCATTGATCAAGTGTTTCGTTTCGTGTTTTGATAGCGTCCTCACTCGTCGAATCTTTTTGACACTAAAATATATTGTCCTAACTAAAACCATGGTGTCGAACGCGTAGAATATTCAGTCTCTGAAACCGTGTTTACTTATCAGAGGCCACGGTCACAAGATCGTTTATTAAGCAACCCCTCTCCCCTCCCTGGTTGGATGGTCCAGGGGAACGCGGAATGTTATTGTGCTCAGTTTGAGGAAGGTTCTGACCCGAGATAAATCTATCGACCGTTTCAGTCGAGTCCCAGAAGGACTATCACGCACGCAGGAAACACCATCATTATCCTCGGACCACGACGACGACCGTCTCGTCGACGACCAGGTCGCCAGTTAGCACGACGACTGCCACCGTGGTCGAACAAGTGGAAGATAATCAAATACCGGAAGTGACGAGGTGGCCGACCACCGAACCCACGGAAACTTGGGAAATCACGACGACTTCGACGACGACCACAACCGTCAGCACCACCACCATGAGCACCACGCCGAGCACCACCACCACCACCACCACACCGCCGCGTGAGTGACGTTTCATTTTTATCTGCGCCGAGGTAATCACCGTCCCCTTATATTATTTATGAAACCCTCTCGGTATATCCGATTATTTTTAAAGCATCCGCGTCGGTTCATGCGAGTTCAATGATATCGAGCTTCATTGACGAATTCTTTAATCAACCCTCGTTCTGTTCACCTCGGCTTCGCCTGACCTATGTTGACCTAACTTGACCTAATTTGATTCAAATACCTATGACAATTTATTTATAAAATGCATAGCTTAGCTTGTAACATTTTGTCGTTTTTAGATACGTAATGTGACCTGACCTAACCTGATTTAACTTTGATATATCGTGACCTGATTCGATTTATTATTCAAAAGAATTTATTTGTAAAATACACAGTTTAAAGGTCTACAATATTTCGTCGTTCTTAACAGAACAATGCGTATACTAATTATGACAATTTTTAGGCTGTTGTCACGATTTAATTAAAACAAATGTAATGCATTTTGTAGTAAATTAGGAATTCTACAAGACATTTCGTTTAGTTCCCATACGCCTATAAAATAAAATCCTTTAAACTTGCAATTGATGATTACCGATCATGTTGGTGGAAATAGAGTGTACTTCGTGGTATTAATTTTTATGGTTAGTGTCAGGGATGTTATTTTAAATATTATATACTATAGTCTATGATAAATAACATGGTTAAAGCGTCACTTTACTGCACTCGAATTAGTTTATAACCTACGATCCCGTAAATCTATCAACCCTTTCAAACAAATTTTCACCAACAAAGTAATTACTTCGCACTATCCGCAGCATTACTTACAAATTTTTACCAGGGAACTCAATTACCCGATTCCATTAACTCCGCTTTCATTTCAATCATCGCGGCTCGGTCAATTGCGAAACGATTTTGCCCACGTTAAAATTAACCTCTCTCTCTCTCTCTTTCTCTCTCCCGCCACTCTAGAGAACCTATAAAAACGTAACGTTTTCAACAAATTCGGCATATCGATTTTACACAGCGCCGCGCTCGAATCGCCGATCCCCCTTGTCAATCACAGCCGCGTATAATTAATACCGGCAATACCGGGATCGGAAATTGTCGACAAAGGGCGGGGAGGAAGTTTGGAAAACATTTCGACCGTCGTCGAAACCAGAAAATTACATCGGTCTTGCTCGGCGCGTGTTACGGCGCGGGGGGCCGAATCCCAAGATCAATTTCCCCGGGTGTTCTAGATCGCGGATGAAAATCGAAATACGTCGTGTGTCGGCGGTCGTTCGACACGCCCCGCGCGCGCCGTAATTCGTCGGTCGGCGAGCATTTCCAGGCCATTCGTGGAATCGATAACGAGTGCCGAGCGGTTACGGGCGCGAGAAGGTATTTCGAAAGTGGTGCGGCGGGCTAGGGTCGCGAGCCAGGCTGGGGGAGGGAAGGGTTGCCGGAAGGAGGAAGCCGGTCGCAAAAGAAACACAGGGGTGCGTGCGGCGGCGGCGGTGACACACGGTGTTCTCGGAACGGGGAAACTGCAACCCCTCTTTGATCGTTCCGCACGGGACACAAGGAATTTTCGTTTCGCCGCGGCATTTCGAACGTTACAAAGCGATAAGGCGGCTGGAAAGAACGTATTCAAAATGAGGAAGGATCGAGGATTCGAGGTTAGGGGATGAAAGGAAGGTGGGAGAGAGTGGAGGGGCTCGGGAGACAGGCGGAAAACAGTTCCTCGGCGAAGGAACGTGCAGCGCGCGTCCTCTGAATCGTTTCGTCTCTTTATAGGCTTCTGCGTGGTTCAAAGGGCGAGGCAGAGGCACCAATACATAAGGGAGGGCAAAGGCAAGAGGGTGAGTACGACAATCTGCGAACTATTCGGCCAAGGCCGTTTCGAAAACTGATTTCGACCGGTTCCCGACGTCCGACGGAATGCCGGAAACGGCCGGCGGACCGGCAAAGGCCGAATCAATCGAAATCCCGCCCACGGAACAATTTCACAGAAGAAGAAACGGTTCTCGTTACGGTTATTAATACGCGGAATGCCGCGCTCATAATTATTCGAACGATTTTACCGGAAAAATGCCGCGCTACCAGAAGAATTACATTTATTTCACGAGCCGCGCGCGGATCATCATTATACTCGAATCCTTTCGGCTGAATTTTCACTCTTGTAACCGATTTTTTCTTTTTATTAGTACGCCGGTCGTTTTGTTTAACACGCGCGACGACGGAAAACAGGGTTCGGAGCAATTTTATTACGATTTCGTTTTACAATCCGGCACAGTCCACAAAGAATCTCAATAAAACCGGAGCCACGGCAGCTGCGATTTATTGACGTTTGGCCCGATCTCAATTAAAAACCGGTTACCCCGGCGGTCGCCGCCGGTAAACTAAACAAATTATCCGAGCCGCGCGTTTCAATGACGGAAGAAAGACTTTTTAATTGGCGCTAGTACGGGGGAATACTGATAAATAGGTCGAAACGTTGTTGAATCGTGAATCGCGAGCTCGCGAGCGCGCGCGCGCGCGACGGAATGCGTGCACGGAGAGACAAGGGTCTCCAACGTTGAATAGCCTGTAGCCCCCCCATTGTCCACGGGATCCCGATTATTTGGAATACAATTTTTCCAGACCCCCCCTTTCCAACCTCCTCCCTTCTCCTCCCCCTCCTCCTCCTACCCCGTACCGCGTCGCCCGTGCATTCATTGTCTTCCCGCTGGGGCTGCCACTGAATTATTGATACCGTCCAGAGCGCGCTGGGGGAGAACGGAAACTTTCATTCCGAATATCATAATTAACATTCGACGGTAATTAATATTCAGCGGGCGTGCGGAGGCTCGTTCATCTTTGAAACCGATCGGCGCGCGTGTACGGTCCCGCCGATCGTATCGCGATCTATTATCGATTATAAAAAAAGCGACCCCCCCGGCCAGAGGCCGATCGTCGGCGACAAGCGCGATCCGCCCGAATTAAGCTGAGATATTGAAATTAACGGCTCGTTTCTATGGGAAATTGTTTCGGTGACGGTGAACGATTAAACTTTCGATCGCCCGACAGCTCTACGGCGACGCTCGCCGAAAATGTTCGGCGGATTTGCGAGCGAGTAATCGATAGGCGCCTCCAACTAGTTGGAAGGAAACGCTTTACGGTTTACCTGTTCGACGGGGAATTAACTATTGTTAAACTCGTTTTAGAATGGGGACTTCTTCTGTGTGTGGAGAAGTTATGTTAACACGCTTAAAGTAATTAATAACTCTGCTTTTAAGTGGTTGGTTATACTTTTTGGACAATATATTTTATGATGGATTTAGGAAATATATTTATCAAATGTTATTCCTTGAATATTGAGAATTTTCTGAAATTAACGAAATATTTTGTTATAATTATAGTTAACAAGTTAAGTATCTTGGACTGGTCGAAATCTTTTTTATAATTGCATTATTTTATATTGTGGTTGCAGAGGATTGTGGATTCTATGCTTCCAATTAACTTAAAAGATTAATTAATCTTCCTTCAATTTTATCAACATTATCAAGAGAAAAGAAAGTTCTTTTGTCTTCTTTCAATTTTTTATTTCAGTCAGAAATAACAATCCTCTTCGCGATAAGATGATCCGACGGGAAATATATCCAGCGCCGCGATACAGGCTTTTATAAATGTGCAATAATCCGCAGTCCACTTGAAAATAACTATTTCTCAGCTGCAACGAAACTCCGGAACGCACTCTGTCGTTCAAAAGCTCGTCGGTCTAGGGAAATGTCAGGGAAACTTCGCTCCGAGTAATCTTTCAAGAATTTTTGCCCGGATGCGTGGCTATATACTTTCGCGTACACGTCCGAAAGTTTCGACTATCCCGGGACACGAGTGTGCACGAAAGTTTCCGACCGGCGGAACCGCGATGAAAATTAGCATTAGAGAAACTCTAATAAATTGAAAACAAACAAGCAAATCAGCGGGGAACTTCGCGGAGACGTGAATCACTCATCGGGACTCTCGCTGAATACGGTGAATCCTAGCTGGCGATGAATTAACGGGCGAATTAAACCCCGTGTTATCAATGTTTAAACACTAATTCCCTAATTTACCGAGAATCTTAAATTAATTAAAATTAGTTCGAGAAAATCGATGTCTCGATATCTTCAAAAATTCTTCAAATACATTAAAACATTGTTGATGCAATTTTTAAAAAAATACCACGGTATCTCGAACCATCGCGGAACAATTTTATACAAAAATCATCCGTCTCTGTTGTTATTGAATCGGAACAAATATTTCAAATAATTCAGGCATTCGATCGGCAAAATACATTCGAAATATTGTTACGCTAGAAATATCTGGCTCCGTTTAAAAATCATTCGAACGCATTTAAATATTCCTAAAGCAATATAAAAAAATACAGTTCTATTCGGCACAGTTTACGGAAGAAATCTGTGCAGAAATCGTTCGCGTTGCTTTCGCGGTCGAGCCAGAAAAAAATAAACCAAAAGAACTATACCGGAGTATCGCCGCGAGATTTAATTCTCGACTGACGGGTGTCTGCAGCCGGCGATTACAAGTATTACACGTCTCCCCGTGGCGAATTGCACGGACACGCGTTTCGCGACGGCGACAGCGAGGTCTGTCGCGTCTGTTTTGCGACGGCGGATCGCGGAAGGGAGCCCTCTAACCGGCGCCTGTCGTTCGTTGCCCGCAGCTCTATCGCGAGGACGAGCCGGAATGTTCGGAGCTGTGCCAGTGCGGCGAGGGCGAGGTTCTCAGGTGCAACACGATCTGCGTGAACTCGTTGCCCTGCAAGACGGACTTTGCCTTCTACAATCACGAGGCACCGGCGTATCAGGCGCATCGCGGACCCTGCCTTTGCTACAGCGGTCGTTTCATATGCATGCGGCCTTCACCCGGTGAATATAACCCTCTTGACGCGTCGCCTTTCAATGGACCACGAGATCCGACGATAGACAGTTAGCGCGGCCGGAGATTTTTCCAATTTTACGCCGGAACAGTCTCCCGCGCCACGTCGGGCTCATCCTCGAAGCAGCTGATTAGAAAACCTTGTTTAATGGCGGATCATTTTCTCATCCTCTGATATACCAATAACATTTTAACAGTGTTCTACGAATCTATTAATGACAATTTAAAGAATTTTTTTAAACGGAAAATGATTCTGTTCCTGCTCAAAATTATTTTTATTTCGAGCTTCTATTTCTCGAAATTTATAATATTATTTAATTGTATTATATATGTTATGTATAAGGTAAATTGCTGATATCTCAAATTATTTGCTTTATATATGCAGCAGTGTCATCATTACGTTCGGCTGCATTAATTCGTGTTCCGCTCACTTTATAAGGTTGCTAATTGTTTCATCGCGCCCGGAGCCATTTGTTTAGCATACATTGTGCTTAAGAACATTATCGAACGGAAGTTCTAAAAGGTAAAGTTACGTATTAATTGGTACGATGAATAATTTGCCTGGCGCAAAGAAGGTGCCTAAAATTATCTATCGCGAGTTTCCCGGGAAAGTGTTCTCCATTCGAGATAAGTCGTTTCGGGCACGCCTAAAAGTAATTTCTCGTTGGAATAAAGTCGCTACCGGGGTAAATTATGAGCCGATAAAGGGGGAAAAGTTTCGTAACCTCAATCAAGAAAATTACCTGTATCTCTCTCTCCCTCTCTCGGGCGCGCGGGCGGAGTTGATGAAAATTTGATACGATAGATCAAAAGATGATCCCCGTTTACGGTCCCTCGGACGCTGAACCCCGGAGGATTTATAATTTCGTTTACGGAGGAGCCGTCGCTGATCGAGGCATCGCCATAATCTCTGTCGACTTGTCCCCGCAGATGCTTACTCTATACCGCACGGGGTTTTCATGTTCCTGGGATACAGCGAAAAGGACGAGAGCTTATTGCGACAGCATAACAATGTCACTGTCCTGGACGCGGTCTCGTCCCTCGATAGCTTTATGAGAGAAGAAGTTAATAATCAGGTGAGTCGTCCAAACGTTACATTATCCAGCCACGTAATAATTACTCCGCCAAACGTTACTTACTATATTTTATAGTGTTTACTATATTTTGGTAAATGGGACTTAAGCATTCCATTCTGATTTTTGCAAATTCTTTGGAACCTTTTATCTGGTAGAAAAAATATAATTCCAATTTTGTTAAGCATAGTTCATTGATTCATGGATCAAACGCTCATGTTTAAAAATTGTCCAAAAATTTATTACTCCACGTTTAATTTTTCTATTCATATCTTTTTTAATTTACCTCTTGGACAAACAAAATTGGAAGGATTGTAATTAAAAAATCATTCAAATAGAGTCTAAAATGTCCTACTACTTTATAAATAAATAGACTGTGAATTTTAATGCAAAATAAATTTTCAATTAATGCAAAATAATAAACAAGTCTTTAAAAATATATGAAAATAATAAGCAAGTCTTTAAACATATATGAAAATGATAAAGAAGTCTTTAGAAATTCCTCAAGTGTTATTACGCTTTTACATTCGATTTACTTATTATGCATAAAATCCGCAGTCCACTCTATCCAGGGGTTAGTCTATCAGTTTATGTCCGAGCGTCGGGACGTCGGTAATCAATTTGAAACCATTCATGGGTCGCGACGTCCCAGTAGTAATAAAATGGGTAACTAGTAGCGAAACGAGCTGGGGATGGACGGTAATGAGAATATACAGGTTGTCAGCGGTTCCTGGGCCGTGGCCATTGATCAGAATGGCCAGGCGATGATGTTCCCTCGAGTTTGGGGTTTATACCATCTACGAAAACCGACAGACTTCTGTAGCAAACTAACTATAATAATTTCTAATAATTTCTAATCCTGTTTTTTCGGTAATTTGTGTTCTCGAAGCGTGAATAACATTTATAGTATCTTATTACAAAGGTTTTGCTTTAAAAATTAACTTTTTTTTAAATTGTATATTAATTGCACACTGTTCATTAATTCTTGTGCATATTATTTTCATTTTATTGCAAATCGAATTGAATGTACCATAAATTTTATTCATCCTTTTGCAAATCAGAATTGATCGCCTTCATTCTACCTTTCAATAAATTTATGCACATATTTGTAAAACGATAAAAATTGCGCTATACATGATTAATCTTCAATAATTACTTACGAACTGTTATTTAATTTTTAAATTCAATATCCATGCTATTACTAACAATTATGAATAATTAAATTTCATTTCGAAAAAAGTTGAATATGATTTGTCAAAGTTGTGTCGCACATATTTATAAGATAATAAAAATTTTATTACAAGTAATTAATTTTCTACAATTGTTCACGAACTGTTATTTAATTTTTAAATGCAATATCCATGTTATTTCTAATACTAATGAATAAGTAAATTTCATTTCGATAAAAGGTGAATAAGATCTGTCAAAGGATTGGACTTCGAATAAATCGCTCTGATCTACAAAAGGACAAATTCTGTTTGCGAAACGCTGCAGCGCGTTTGAACCTCGCTTAATAAAATCAGTTTTTAGAAACCGACAAGCTCCACTCGTGGCACGCCGTAAATCGGCGTATAAGTGCGGGGACGCACAGACGAGGGCGGGGAGGGGGGGGGGGGGGGGGTGAAAGTTAATAATGCCAGGGATATGGTGTTGGATGACGCCGAGACATGCACCGTTCCCGTTCTCTGTTTTTTCTTTTGCAGACGGTGTGCACTCTCTTCCTGTACAACGCGACCCGAGAAAACGTGATTGCAGTGGCGCGTCTCGGGACTGACAATCCGCCCCTAAATAGCAGCCAGGCTCAAAGTCTCCAGCACCTTCTGCGCGTCAAGGTGAGCAAATTGCAAATAGCTACTACCCCGGGGCTCGAGTCCCTGAATCCGCATCAATTCTGATCTTATTTTCCGGGCAACTGGTCCTACGGCCCTGTGTAACTTTATTGGCCGAGGCACCCGCGCCCTTATTTAGACACTCGTCGCCCGCCTTCGTACATAACGCGTTATTAAGTTAGCCGGATTCCCAGACTACTGCCGCTGCCGAGAAAAATATCGAGCAGCCACCGCTGCTCGCCCAAACGAGCCTGCGTCTTTCCCAACGCTTTGCCCGAGCGTCAAAGTACTGCAGATCTCAATAAATAATTATTAAAGTGTACCGAGCGTCGTTAAAAAATTACATCGGATGTGCAAGTTGCTGCAGGATGAGCAGCTTTTTAAACTTTGGAAACGTTTTATCTTGAAGTGTTTCTGGAAGAATTTTCAATTTTTCTTAGCGATTATAAGTATTGTTGACTATTTTGTTTATCAGTAAGTGAGGATTTATTATTAGCTATTATGAATCATGATTTTTAATATTTACTTCATGTGACCTGTTACTTCTGCTAAAATAAGTTTTCTTTTTCATTTAGACTATAGAGGGTTGGTGTGTGAAAATTATGAAATTTTAATTAAAAGTTACAAATAATCCTGAGCTTACTAGTTATATTTTTGGGGGGAAAAGTTCGAGTGTTAATTGTTAGGAAACCTAAAATACAAGTTCAGTGGAATAACAGTATTTCAATTTTACATTTTCAACGATGCTGCGAACGTAATTTAGCGATGGAAAATAATTTTGAAAAATGATATTATTAACTTTCAATGGCATATAATTAATTTTTAGTAGAATTAATTTGATAGAATATTTGGTATATATAATATTTGGTATTAGAATTATTATTTGGTATATATAATATTTGGTATTACAATTATTATTTGGTATATATAATATTTGGTATTAGAATTATTATTTGGTAATTTTCGGTGACGCCGTTCGAAGATCGTGACGCCGAAAAAGTCGAGGAGGTTGTTCTCGCGTGCGCTCAGTCGATTCCGCTCCGGCGACGAAAAAGGGCTGCGTGTTTAACGCGGCAACGTGCGTGCCACGCGCAGGAAGTGCGTGCAGAATATCCGGCCGGCGCGATATCAAACTTTCCAGAACTTTTCATTTCTCTCTCTCTCTCTCTCTCTCTCTCTCTCTCGGGGGGCGGGGGAGGGGGAAAGAGAGGCGAACGAGTCAGACGCGGTCTCTCCCTCCGTCCTGGCCGCGGATTATCGCGATTAATTAACCCGTACGCCATGCTTAATTTCCCTCCCCGAATTTAGGAACGTTCCATCCCGGTCGAATACACACCCCCCCCCCCCCCCCCCCCCCTATCAGATTTCGCGACTCGTTGATCCACGAGCGTGGAAAAATCGCGAACGGAGGAACACGGAATTCCGTTTTACTTCGAACCGTGATTACCGTTTCGCTCGGCGTCCCCTACTTGTGATTTATGAAACCCCGGAGCGGCTGGAACGCCGCCGGTAAACTTGCCCCGATCTTTGCCAGCCACTTACCGAGTCCCCTTTATGACTGCCTTTCATGCGAAACTTAATGTCGATTAATATTTTCGGATGCGAGCCGTCGCCCACGCAGCGGTGTCACTGACCCTTTCGAATATCCTCGACTGTATAATAATACCGAGATCCTAGAAATAAATTGTTTTCTGCTTTTTAAATTTCCTGTATCGTTCGTGCAATTATTTTTCGATAAGAAAATATCTCGAGCAATAATTATTCGTGCAATTAACATATAGCCAGTTAACCACTTGACGTAACATTTTCTTCACAGTTACTGCGATTAGGAATTTTTCTGTTGGTATAATTTCTTAAAAGAGACAGAACATTAATGTTTATTCCATGCCTGAATATACTTAAAAGCTTAAATATTAATAACAAGGGATTCGAATTTTATTTTAAGTTTAAAGAATAGAATAACATCCATACTTAATCATTTATCACGATCAATTTCCATCACGAGTCGGGCTCGTCGAAGTACGGTAATAAAATACTGAAATAAAAATGGAATTACCATCATCTTGAAAATACCCGAATAATTTCAAAATCGAAATTTCCATCCACGGTTAATGAACGAGAGATCATCGGATAAACTAATCTGCCGCGCAAACAAGCAGCGCGCCGCTTTCGCGCGTTCTATTCAATATTTCCGTTACGGCGAGTTGCCGATTCTAACGGAGCGCGTAGTTTCCGCTCGTAATGACTCTTTATTCGGAGCACCGGGCAAACGAGAGCCGAATCCCGGAATTTTCAAAAACCATTTCGAAACCCACCTACCAACTTTTGCACCGCCGAATGTCTAAAATTCCTAGCACAATAAATCCGGAAGAACCGAAGGGCGCACGGCCTCGTGGCACGAATCGGGCGGTTCGACGGGATGCGTGGGTCGGAATTAATACGTCGCGAAATGATAACAGGGATTCAATTAATGGAACGGGGGCATTACGGTCGCGGCGATAAGATCGTGATTGTTGCGTTGCGAACCGCGACGCGTCGGCCGGGATTTAACCGGGACCGATATTTCCGCGATGATTTACCGTGGATCCCTCGATCAACGCGCCGCTGCCATCGGCATAGGGGGATTAAAAACCGTGTGCCGGGGGCCGCGCCGCGCCGCCGCCGCCGCCGCCGCCGCTGTTCGCCGGGGATAATTTATTCAAGACGGAAATAACTTTCCGCGTGTAATGCAATTCGCGCCGCGGCGCCCGGGTTTTTCATAAATCCTTTTCCGGCGGCCGGCAGGCGCGGTGGAGGGGGAGGGGGTTCGCGCCGGGACGGCTCCTGCGAATTTCGACGGTGGGACGCGAGTAATTGC
The DNA here is from genome assembly GCF_028453695.1 of Augochlora pura. Taxonomy (NCBI): domain Eukaryota; kingdom Metazoa; phylum Arthropoda; class Insecta; order Hymenoptera; family Halictidae; genus Augochlora; species Augochlora pura. The sequence continues at coordinate 29,766,774 of NC_135781.1, forward strand.
GTGTTATTTCGGCCGGTCGATCGGCTTTTGTTCAGAATGGAGGGAACAGAGCGGACCCGGCCCAGCCGTCCCGATCCCTCCGGTTTCATGCGGTAGAACGGATTAGACGGATTTTCGATGCCGGAAATTCAGCGCCGCCCCTCCCGGCCGTCCCTCCGCCGTCCCGCTCCGGCTCGCTTAATATTCGCCCCGGCATTTTTTTTTCTCTCTGCCCCCGTGCCCAGCCCCGTTTCTCCCATTCTCCTCCGTTGCAACGGCGAGCCAGGGACCGAGGCCATGTATATGTATCGGGAGACACATAACCGGTCGCGTTTATCAATTTTCCGCGGTAGTACACCGCCCATGAACTGTACATATTTTTTGATCGACCGGCAACGCTGTCCGCCGCCGCCGCGGTCCGCGTCGATCTCGACCTGTTTATTTACGATTTCCGGCCGCCTACGCTTTTATTTGCTAAATAATTTACCGAGCCGATTCGCCCCGACAGCGAGGTAGCCTCCAGGCCGAGAATCGGTTCGCCGGTTTCCATGCGTTGGAGACGCATGGCGTTTCGTAAAATTAGATCATTACGCTAGGTTTTAGGTGAAATTAGAGATTATTTTCTTGCGGTAATTATCGAGTGAAAATTTAGACAACTGTTTCTATCGGTTCGATGGAGAAATTAAGATAAACTGTAACTAATTCATGTTTGTATCTTCGCTACGTTTTTAGTACGAGATTCGTAATCCAATCGTAACTAGACGTTAAATTTTTATGCAAATGAAAGTTGCCTGCATCGGTTGCAACATGCAGTATATACATAAACATTAATATTCTTTTTCAATAATTTTAGCGAGCTTGTAAAGGCACGCTAGATCAGTCGTTTCAAATTTCTCTTTTGCATTTGATCTACTCGTTTTTACAAATTTATAACATTCGCAATCTAATCATCGCCGACAGATTTAACAAATAACCCACTGCACTCTGCACTTGTTATATCACGGTCCAAAAGAATTTTTATATCGTCAAATTTGTTTATATTTAATCCTGAAAGCACGGCTATCTATATACACCAAATGCATTTATTAAATATGAAATAGAAACACCACAAATTGTACAAATAAATTTCGATTTAAATTTGAAGCGATCGCTTTTCATCGGTAAGTTATTCTAGAATTATTTTAAATTGCGCGTTTATGAATATAATTTTAATCAGAATCGTAGGCGAAGTATTTTTGTTGGACGATGTAAAAATCGCCGTTACCTTGGAACGCACATACACGTCGTTCGCAGCTAAGAGGCTCACGGCTCGATCTAATTGCTCCTTCGTATCAAACACGGTCTTTCCCTTTTGCAGCTGTTCAAGTAGCAAACGTAAGAAGCACTTCGAACGACGCTTTAAAGACACTCTCGCTCGCTCGTGTCTCGCGCGGGAGTTAATCCAAAATTTTCAACTCCGGCAATGTTAATTAATAAACGGCGCCCCCGGTGGCCCGGCGCGTTCTTCGGCGTGACGAGCACTTGTAACAATGTATAGGATGAAACGCGTCGCATACAGAGCCCGAACGTCGAGCATTTTGCGTCGGTCATACGAGCTCCCGCGGCGATTTCCAATTTGCGATTAAGCGCCGGCCGATTTGCAATTTGATGGAGAGACCTCGGATTTGAATTGCCGCTGTCTACCCGGGCCGCGGTCGCCTTTTTCACCATCCGCCGTCGTCCTTGTCCATCCTCGCGCTCCTTGTCGATTTATTCGACGCCGTTCAAACAACATCCTGTCCACGATAATAATAATAAAAATGCCGCGCAGCTCTACCAGCCGCGGGGTGCCTGCTGTCGCTTCGCGAGTTGCTCGATATAAAAATACGCTTGTTTAACCGGCCGTCCGTACGGCGTGGACCATAGAATTTCGGCTAAAAATTGTTCGAACCCGAACCCCGGATACGAATGTTTACCACTCTTGTCCGGTATTTATCGATGCGCGAACATTTTTGTAGATGCGGTAGAAATGCTGGGCAACCGACGAGACGATTTTACGGTGCTTTAGGATCGATTTTCGTTATAATCGGCAGCTTAACCCTTCGCGTTTGATCGGCGAGTCCCGGGCAACGGTTTAATTGTTCTATCGCGAGCTAAAATACTGGCGAAATTTAGATTTAAAATATTGTTGACAGTGAGTTGCTGATACGTGTCACAGGAATTAATTTTATATGCGGAAAATGGATTTTGTCATGTAAAATAAAAATACCAGAAAAATTATTTCAGATTTATAGTCAAAATAGTTTCCAGTACAAAAGGTTAATGTCCATTGTTATTCACGTGAATTACGAAATCGATTCATCTCCTCTCGAGAAAAGCTGAGGAGAGTCTTGTTAATATTTATATATTAGAATATTAGATATATTAAGAATTATTTATGATTTTTCTATGACTAAATAGCTACCCGAATTTTATTTTCAAGCGTGTCTTTTATTTCTAATATTAACTTTTTCTAAACACTCGAATATATGGACCTTAAAATTGAGATAAATAAGGACTCTGCAGATTAGCTGTAAAAATGTAACAATGCCACTAATAATGCAAAATACAGTTTTTATTCTAAGATAACATAGCAATGTACTTAATTAATAGAGAAACAAAAGAAAAATATTAACGTTGTTTAAAAAAATTAATTCCTCCTGAACAATTTTTGTTTAGTGCTTTTTTATGGGTGCTGTTATATTATTACAATTTTTAGTGCTTTTATGCAAGTGCTGTTATCTATTGTTTATCTATGAAGAAGTCAACTATACTGATTTATCGATCGAATTATCCCACAAAAAGGGTAAAGAAAGCGACTTTCTAATAAAAGAAAAATCGACAAAGCTGTCCGAATTTCGTCATCGATTTTTCCCGATTCTGAATAATAAACAGCGGTTAATTACCGCGGCCTAGGCTGATTAAACGGGCGCGGAAGGAAGCGTCGCTGGATTAGTCCAGTCTTCTCGATTTCCAGCGGCGAGCTGGCCTCGGTTTAGCGACGTTGGCCGAGCCGGAAATTGGAGGAGCAAAGTTTTGGTCGGCGACCGAAGAGTCGATTTCCGTGGGGCAGCGGCGCGGCCGTCACGGGGACCGTTTCTTTCGGACTCGTAATTGGATGGCCGATCGCAAAGGGACCGAAACGAGTTCCAATTGAATTCACCGTATATACCGGCGGCTTGATCGATCCGTTTCGAAAAGCCTAGGCCTCGCGCCCTCTGACCCCCCCCCCTATCCCCACTCGATATATCGCGTTATTGTTCGGCTTATGATTGCGAACGCAACGAGTACGTGCTCCCCCGTGGATTTTCTGGCGTCGAGTGCCGGATACGGTCGGGCGGAGCTTCTCGGGCCGATTCAAACCCGATCCTACCGACGTTTTCGAATTTCACCGTGCCATCTGATATGCGAATCCGATCAAGTGTTAGGCTCGATATCGTGCGCCGCTTCGTAGAATTAAACGCTCGCGGAATAATCGACGACGTGTGTGGCACAGTAACGAAAACCCTGTAACTCGGCGTTACAAAATCATCCGGCAGTCTTTTTGTGCCCCTTCTAAAGATACAAGTCTATATTTTCTTAATAAATCTTAAGCTAATAAAATCTTGATTTTCTTCAAATACTCTTAAAAACTTTTGCTTCTTAAAAGACCTAATTTAAAAATCGTCATAATTTGTCAACGATGCCTTTAATATTCAAAGTACTATAAAAATGCATAAAAAAATCGTAGATCAAGTTTTGATACGTTGTTTTAAAGCAGAAACTTCGTTCTATAAATCAACGTTAAGACGAATCCGGAGAAAAATTTGTTCATCTTTCTATATCGGTTTGAAGTTCGCTAGATTTTACGTCCCCGAAAAGTTTTAATTGGAGGGCACGCAAGCAAAGTGTGTTATGTAATTGAAAAACTTTTTAGGTCTGTAGGATATCCGTATCTGTAGTCTATGGATTGTCGGTGCAATCGGAAAAGTTATACCAGCAGGAGACGAGCGAACAGGGCTGAAACAATTATTTCCATTCCGGCGATGTTTGCACGATAAATACGGTGTGCCGACGTAAAAATGAATCGCGCCGCATAAAATGATTGATCAATTTGGTTATGGTCAGATTAAGATCGCGCACCTCAACATCTTCATAAAATTAAAATATTTTATTCGAACAAATGGAAACCGAAATGTTAAATTGTGTAACATCAAGCACAGTCCCTACGTTCTTACATTTAAGTTATAATTCTTAAAATGTAATAAATTTGGTAAAATTTAATTTTCAAATCTAAGATCGTGCATTAATTCATAGAAGTAAAAATGAGACATTTATTCTGATTTCGAACGAGTATATTAGCGATAAATGGCTCGTAAATGTATGTTTGCGATCTAAATAATCGTGGATCAAAAAAGAAGCGTCCCTTCATTTCTCGTATAAAACGCAGGAATCGCGAATAATTGGCGGGAATCGTTTATAAATATCGGAGAACGTGAAAGACCAGAAAAACCTGCAGCTCGTTCGATTCGATTGGAAGAATTAATTCTGGACAGCAAAAAAAATCGATTTTCGATTCTCCCATGAAATAATTATTCGCGGGGATAATCGAATGCAAAGAAATCGTTCGAAAAGAAAAATTGATTTCCCGATGTATCGTATCGGAAACAAACATTGCAGTCGCGTGGAGAGCAGTATCGCTACCGCGAAACGTTGAAATCGCGATCGAAAGGGTCGAAGAAATGCCGAAAATCGGACGCGGCGGCTCCCCAGAGGAAATCTCATCGGGCCGGTCCGTGTAAAAACTTGGAAACTGGCCATCAGAGACAGGCTAAAAAGTTTCCGACTGCTCCGGGTCGTCTCGTGATTGGTGCGTCTGCCAGTTTTTGCGCCGTCCCACCCCCCACCCCCTCTCTCCGCCCGCGGACAATTTCGCCCGGGGGCGACGGCGGCGGCGGCGGCGAGGGGGGTCGGTTCGGACCAAGAAAATTCGCGGCACGTACCGAGTCGCTTAGGAAAAACATCAAAAATCGCCGGCGGCGATATCCGGTTGCAACGGTTCCTTTCCGGCCCGCTTCCTCCGGTTCTGCTCGTTTTTTAATCGCGGCCGGTTGGCCGCCGGCCAGCCTTCGCCGGGCTCTCCTTAATTAAGATCTCAAATAAAAGCCACTCTGCTCGCGCAGTCAAAGCGCCACCGGAAGTCCTGGGCCATTCCTTGATCCTCCGGCGGCCGTCGCCGCCACCTTGCTGTTCGATTGTGGCTGTCGGTCACCCTTCTCTTGATCATCAAAATTGATTCGTCGGAGAGCAGTTTATTCTGAAAAATTATTAACCAACTTATCGATCAGTAGCTTCAACTTCAAATTAAGAGTTTGAATGCTTGAAAAATTGTGGATTGCAGATTTTGCTCATTTTGAATAGGCATTTTATTCTTCAAGACTTTTATTTTATTTCGACGCTGATAGATGAACAAAATCTGTATTTGTTCATTTTTACTAATAATTAAGTCTTCGACATGTAATTTCGACGAGAAATATATTACTGCTTTATGAATTGATGATTTAGGGGCAACATTAGTAATGAGATTTTTAGAGATGATTGGAACAAAGAATTACATATAATGGATTACACTGTACTATATATGGTGTCCCAAAATTCACTCGCAATTAGGAAACAAGGGGTTCCTGAGATCGTATGAAGTAACTTTTTCCTTAGCGTAAATGCAATCCGCGGCTTCGCTTACGAGTTATTGACGAAAAACGCTGATCAATGAGAGGTGAGATTAGCTCCTTGCACCAGCCGAGCTCTCTTCTCATTGGTCAGTGTTTTTCGTTAATAACTCGTAAACGAAACCGCGGATTACATTTTCACTAAGAAAGAAGTTACTTAAAATGACCTTATGATTCCTCATTTCCTGATAACAAGTAACTTTTGGGTCATCCTGTATTATTAATATAACTTTAAATTACATTTGCTACATAAACATCATTCAGATCATATTAAAAATCAAATAAAACCTATAATACATCGAATTATTCACAAATACCACAAATTAAGCAATATCAGCTAGAAAATCCTGCAATACTTTTTACAAAAATCATTCGACACTCTCACTGAATATTCAATTATTTATTACACAGAAAAATGTCGCAGCTGCTACTATATTTGCATTGTCGAAACAAATTGCTATAACTTGAAGTCTCCGATCGATACAAAGGAGTTTTCGCTCCTCAAAGAATGTCCTCGGACGAATTCTTTGCGATTGGAGGGGCGAAGGAAGAAGCGCGGCTACAAAGGATATTTTCTAACCCAATTAACCGTCGGGCAGGGAATAATCAGGCGGCGTATAGCCGACGGTCGGTTCAGGAGCCAGCGAAAAGTAGGTACGCCGGCAGCGGACCGCAAACGAACTGGTTCGAACGAGGGCGAGTTCGATCGGTCGGTCTAATTCGACGTGTCGGTTATTCGGCATGTCGCGGCGATTTGCGGCCTCCTGCAAATGAGTTCCTAATAAAGCAATTACGCGATGGAGCGAAGTTATGGGGCGCTTGGACCGCGACCGACGACGACCGGGGGTCCTTCGACGGTCGTAAAGCGTGCTTGCCCGCCCGGCGGCCCTATAAATCCGTTTCGGGCCCTTACAGCCGACCCTTCGCGCCCTTATCCTCGTCCGCTACGACAAGATCGCGAGAGAACTGTTCTCGCCATTTTTCTTTCGTTACCTTGCCATTGGCCAAATTTTCGAAAAAGTGATCCTCCTTTATTCCGAAAATTTATCGAGATAATTTTTAATTTTCTTCTCTGCTTCTGGATATCTTCCGAGTTAACCGCGGCTCTCCATTGTAACATAAATCCGAACGAAATGAAAATTCCCGCTGTTAACAAACTGAATTACGGTCACGGGGAAAATAATGATCCGGTTGAATTGAATTGAATTTTATCCTTTAACCGTGGTAAATAATTCTCTTTGGAAAGTGGTCCGCTGACGGGAAAAAGGCAAGTCTACGGGCTCCGAGGTACGTTTTAACGAAAGTTTCGTTAATGAGTATCAACAGCGCGGCAGACGAGACAGCCAATTGGAGAACTCGTCGCAGGCCGGGGCATTAGTTTTTACGCGGTTGTTCGCTGTATAATTGCGACGGCAATTAATTGATCGAAGAGAGATAGAGGAGCGCGGGGGGAATAATTATGACTCTATTAAAAATAAATCACGCCCATAAGCGGTAGCCGTTAAACTATAACGCCGGGCGAATAAAATGAAATGCGCGCGTGCTGTCGCCTCTTTAAAGAGGTCGGTCTGAAATAGAGAAGCGGCCCCGCGGTTCCTCGGTTACGAGTGCCGCGATTTATAAAATTATTAGCCGGCCGGTGTCGGTCGATCGTGTTTTAATTAATCACGGAACGTTCCGTTTCATCGGCGGCGGGCTTTTTCCTACGGATAGTAATACATTCTCGAATAACAGCGACGCGGTAGTATGAATCGTTGAATGATCAGCCGTTTAGCTTGTAACGTAATCGTCTATGTTATTTATCCGCGCGGATCTGTTACTCGTTAAAATTAATTGATATCGTTACCATTAATTCGCGGCGAAACCGATACAAATTCGTATAGGAGTCAACTCTGTAATTACATTTGATTGAAAATTGCCTATGAACTGGAATAGAGCTATTTTCCCACGGATTTACTCGGCGCCGAATCAATCACACTTTTTGCCGAACGATACCGGCGAGCTTCGCTCGAAATGAATTACAGCATACTGTATCGCGATGCCAAATGAAGGGGCAGTTTAAGTCATCGTTTCGATGCGTCCGAATTTGTTGAATAAACGCGGCCCTCCGAATTATGCGATGCTCGCGATACATCGCCGCTGTAAACATGCCGCGCTTAGGAATTTTTATCTCGGTAATAAATTACGCAATTTGAGTAAATCTTGTTTCGTTATAATCAGAAAGGATGGAGCTGTAACAGGGAATTTTTATTGCAACAATAATTCGCTCCATAATTTTTCACCTACAAATGTGTAAGTCCTCTTCTTCAGCTAAAACTCGACGAGTACTTCCCCGAAGATCTGTATTTCACAAATCGCACCCGAACGAGACTGTGACATAAAGCCCTTATGATTGTTCTCGTGCTACGCTATACAACATTTCACTTTACACTGCGCTCTTGAATAAAGCCTGGCAAAGATCGGCTTTCCGCCGTGTAACAGCGAATCGGAATTTCGCTAGGCTGCGACCACAGAGAGAGAAAGAGAGAGAAAGAGAGCGATTACATTCGCGGGAGAAACTCGGTGCAAAATAAATTCGAGCAGGTCGAGTAAATCAAAGGAGGAGCGCGCCAGGATTCGCCGTGGAACTCTGTAATTTTTCTCCCCGAGTCCGTGGAAGTTCCGCGATCGGGATTCTCCGGGCAGCAGTTCGTTAATTTCTTGAAGTCGCGTTTGTTCACCTAAATCTGGCTCGCCGCCTCCCCCCGGAGGGGAGGGAGAGACGGAGGTGGGAAGCGGGTCAGAGTTTCGCCGGCGAAAAAGAAAAGGGTGGAATATGGTACCGAGGGCGCGGCCCGCCCTTAAAAGCCTCTTCAACGGCGTCGTTTGAGTTCTTAACACCGTTTCAAACTTCCGGACGAGCGTCATCGAGTTAAATATCTTACTGTAACTTTCGCGGGCCGGTGGGAGCCGACCCACGGTTTTCCCGAAAATTACGCGTCGTTCGACCGGTTTTCCCCGGGCCGGCCTTTTTCAATTATGCAGCGAAAGACCGCGGGAGCAACGGCGAAACGGGCGGGCAAGTTATTTTCGCCGTGGAACTTCGATATCCATCGGTTTAATTCGAAATTCGTATTCGTTGGACCGCGCGGCCGCTGGTATCGACCGGACCGCGTTAACGGTGCAAAACAGCCGGTTCTTTTTTTTTTAGAAGGGAATTATTGCGCCCAGAGGTTAGGGTTGCGAGCCGATGCGCCGCGCCGACGTTCCACGGAAACCGAATACGTTTAATTATGGAGGCTTCGTGGGAGCTCTTACGTCTTCGGGAATCTTTGCGAGCCCGCCGCCTTCTGATTCATGAGCCTCTGACGCAAACAGCTCGTATCGGGAACATGTAAGGTTTGATTGGGTCGGGTTTCGCATTTTCGGCTTACAGGCTTCGTTAACGGGAACCAGTTCCCGTGCTTTTGGCACGCTTTGGGGGACAACTGTTATATATCCGCTTCCATTAATCCACGTTAATTTAAAATGATCTGTTAAAGAATTGTTAGAATATGTTTTCTCTGATCAACTGATGATAATATTACTTTGGAACGTGGATCCCCCTATGGTATCAGAAAATAACTCGTCATAAAATTAATGAAAAATAAAGAAAAAATTAAATAGAACTTTATCTGCTATAAAAATACATCCGAAAGAGGTTAAACAATACAATCGACTAAAACAACATACTTAAATAACATAATCATCTAACGTTATTACCACAGCGTATTTTCACCCTAAAATTCACCTACTCTCAAATATCACTATAATTATTAAAAATTTCACTCGAGAATTAATTGCAATATTCTGCAAACATAATTTTAAAACAAGTATAATTCGTATAACGTGTGACCACGTGGGGCGTCGAACGACAAACACAAGAAAAACTCTAAACTCGCCGATTTTCGCAACTGTTCGCACCGTTCTCGAAGTTCGCGGCCTCCGCGGAATAAAATGAATAGTTCCGACCAATGGACACGCGGCGGTGCTCTCTTTTGTTTGAATAACAGCCCGTGCACGCGGCAACATGATGGGATTAGGGGATGGGTGAGACGCGAGGAGAGGGACGGTTTCTGGCAACGGTGGCTGGAGATAGCGAGTTTCGATCTCGAAGCGGTGGCTGAATGCCGCGGCCGACGGATAGATATATAGATAAACGGACAGTGAGAGGGTGGAATAGGGTTTGACGGAGCAGCGGCAGGACCAGAGAATGGTGAGTTTGGGGAATTGAATGGACTTACTGGCCTCCGGATGACCGTTATCAATGATGGAGGGCTGGGCGAGAATAGCGGCTCCGAAAGAAATAGGACGTTTAATGTCTTTAAAGCCGGGGCCGATAACGTCTTCCTTTTAAGGAGTATTGTCTACAGGAGGGTGCTTGAATGGTAGCAATGTGTCATTTGGATTGGAGCTTTTGTCTGCTTATCACCTTTGTAGGTATTCGGGGAAGTGTAGCAATTAATTTGTGGATTTGTTGTATCTCTTAGCGGAAGTCTAGGGTCTAGAAGGTTTTAGGGGCTGGGAGACTTTAATTTGGCGATCTACGATATTTCGCCAAGACTCTAGGCTGTAGAAGGTTCTAGTAGTTAGGTGATCTCAGTTTCTTCATCTTTTTCTAAGGGTTTAGGTTCTAGGAGGTTCTCGAAATAAGCAGACTATAGTTTCACCATCTTTTTCTAAGACTCTAGGCTCTGGAAGCTTCTAGGTTCTAGAAGATCTAAAGTATAGGTTCTAGAAAGTTATTGGGGCTAGAGAGACTTCAATCTTTGCATCATGATCTTAGATTCTAGGCTCTAGAAAGTTCACGATGTTAGTAGACAGTAGATTCCTTATGTTTTTCTAAGACTCTAGGACTCTAAGATTTTAAGACTTTCAGATTCTAAGACTCTAAAATTCCAAAACTCTAAAATTCTAAGACTCTAGGCTGTAAAAGCTACCAGTGCTTAGATGATCCTACTCTCCCTATCTTCTTCTAAGAGTCTAGGTTCTAGAAGATTCCTGAGACTAACGAGACCTCAGTTTCCACATCATCTCCCCAGGACTCTAAGTTCCAGAAAGTTGTAGACATTAGGAGATCTTAAACCTTCTCACACTCTCAGTTTTTAAAGCTTCTAGGAATTAAGAGAGTTGTTCTCTTATTCATCCAGGGCTCTAGAGCCAACAGCTCAGAAAACAGCTTCTAGATTAGAACCATCCGATACGAGTATGCACCTTCATTTTTCATTCCTCAGGATCGGGTAGCAGGAAAATTACAAGACTCGTCGTGCAGTTGATTCAGAGATTCGGCGCATCCTCGTCTATCTTCTCGTACACCTCGTAGACACTGTAACTCGTTGATTCTAGGTATCGCGGACCCAGAAAGACCAAACTATTACTTATCGCGAAACAGAACCTTTCGTTGCTTGTTTCTAGCTTTCCATTTGTTTCTCTCAACATTATTCAATAAAATAGCATCAGAGATATGCACCTCTCAACTTTTTCATCACTGCTTGCTGTCTCAACATCCTCGATTCGACGAACAAAAGTATATACATACTCTGATTTTCAACCGAGTCTACAGGTCTGGTACGTCTGCCGGCCTAAGTCCACCTTCTCATTCGCAGCAGGCGATTTCCAGTTCCCAGTAGTGCTAAGCCCACGGTCTACGGACCCCGGAACTCGTAATTCCTGGTTTCGGGAGCTTCGAAACCGTCAATTCCGTCGGCGACGTTTCCTCGGTGTTTTTCCTCGAACCGGAGAACCTCTAATTCTAACGCCGTCCGGTTAAGGGATCCGTGACTCGTTAATTTGTGAACCTCACGTGCCCCGGTTTCGGGGTCTCGAAAATCGGCCGTTCATATTTCAAGTCGGCCCAGATTAGGCGGCCGAGCGCGCGCGCGAGCAGGGTAGGTCGCCGAATGTTCAGTTTTCGCGAAAGTTCAGGGCCGTGTCGCCGGTGGGGCGGCTCCCCCTTCGCCGGGAGCTCCCCGGGCTTTTTATTTCAATTTCGGCACGCGTATTACGCGGTTCATCGAGCCGCCCGGCCCGCTGTCTCTCCAGGGTGTCGTGGAGAATCGCGGGAAACTTGCATTTTTCGCCGGGGAGAGCACGTCGCGCGGCTACATACGTCATAAAACTTTGCTAATATACGGTGGCGGAGCGCGGAGTGCCATCTTTATGCTGCCAACTCGGAATCACCCTCGGCTCCGGACTTGGCCGCCGCCGCCTCCCGTCGCTCGTCTTTCAACCTGCTCTCTCGCCTCTGGCTTCCCCGGCCCCCTCTCGACCCCCGAAATTCCCTCGCGGAGCCGCGATACCGAACGGCAAACCCCCGAGCACCGATTGATTGAACGCCGATTCATTCGCTGATTTTCGGGACCGCCGTCGCTTTTGCCTGATTTCTCCCGAGGCTTCCGCTCCTCCGTTATTCCGAAAACGATTTTCGATTGGCCACGGCGTTGCGTGCACTTGCGAAGAATAGTGTTAAAAAGCGCTCGCCGTTTCGGCCGAGGCGTGGGATTAATTAACGCTTAACCGTTCGCGGTCAGAATCAACTGTTACTCTTGGAGACTCTTCCGCGGGAAACGCTCGAATAAATTACATTAGTGGAGCAAGTTTTATAATCAAAACTTTATAAAATCCAAATGAATTCGATTATCTTACTTTTAAGAGGCAATGACACTCAATATTATCGCACGGTAGATTTTCTGCCATCATTTTTTGTTACGAAATTGCTGAAATTGTATAGATATTTTCGTGGGAAATGGCTCGATGAAGGATTAAATAAATATAATATTTTCATCGTTATAAAGTAGCATATACTGTTTACTTTTACGATTCGATAAATTTCGCGACAAAAGAAGGCTCCCACTATCTGTCACAGCTCATTCTATTTTTAACTGTTTGCATGGCCTAAAAAGAGGACTACGTGCTATTTTCCTACCACTTGATTTATAATTTGAAGCGAATAGATTGCAGAACCCTTTTCTTCGCAACCAAGTACATTTTTAGAAAGCCATAAATTACGCGAAGCTTCCACGCGCTTTAAAGAGATTCCCGTCTCTTCCTTATCCCAAATATTTCAAAACCATATTCCGCTGATTCTCTTCCCTATAACAACGTCCCCCGTCATCATTATGCGGCGTTCTCATTTCCCGGGCACCGTCCTCGCTAAGCAAAGTTTTACTCTGTGTACCGAAATATTATCCGCGAAATGATCAGGCTATCGTTCATGCTCCTAACGCGGCGCCCGTTCCCTCTGTTTGCCGGTGTACGGTACGTTTTCACGGGGATTGAGACGTTTAAGCTGTGTGTCGAAGGAGTTCCGCCCGATCTTCGTGACTGATATAATAAACGATGTTGCATAGTCCGCCCGTACCGTTTCTATATTTCGTCGATTTCTGTTCTCGTGCGACACACGCGCGCTAAGTTCTATATTTTGCTGCGCCGTGTTCGGCGTGCTCGTCGCGGTCAAGCGGACGCGAACGTATCTATTGGACAGAGTGCCGTTTGTATTGTTTTATCTACGTGCGCGATGTACGATCTATCGTGTTATACTGTCAGCGTATAGTCCGCGCAATTCTAATGCCGTTAGTGTACTATAAAAGTAAAGAATGGCGTGGATTTCTATTTAAAAGATTCAGCCGCTGTCGTGACTGTATAATAGCGGCGATTGTTAGTATCGTCGTTGGTTCAATTTACTGGAGAATTGTTTAATTAATATAGCTGTTCTTCTCTATAAAATACAATATATATTTTTATATACAAATATATAAAAATTAATACGAATTGCTTTGTATTCCCAACAGTTTTCCATTTTTCGATCGATAACGATCGAACTTTCGTTTAAATTCATATTTAACTCTTTCTATTTTCGCCTGAATACCTGCGTCGATATGTGCGCGCGTGTCATACACGAGATAGCAGAAGCAGTTATAATCTGAGAACGACCACCCCGTACGATTCCTGCAACTGATATTACAAGTGTCACCGCGGTGACTTTATCTACCTTGCATGCCCCTCGATTTCTTGCGCCGATGGTACATATTCAACCATTTTCTCTCTACACACACGCCCGCGCACGCTACTGATATTGTGGTCGCATAGTGTGACAACGTCGACAAGATACACGCTTTTGTTTGTCTCATCGATTAGCGCAACATCTGTTCTGTTTACTGCTGTCATTTTATTAATATTATTATACCATACGTAATTTCCACCGCAGCGGAGATTCCGCTCCAGTTTAACACATTTGGCGCGGCGTCGGTCACATATGGGTGACACGATTTCGTATTCAGGTTGAAAAATTAATTTTTCCTGCGATCCAGCCGAGTCCGACTTTCGTTATAATTTATGGGAGTTCGACGGGGCTTGAAGCACTCGAGTGTTTTAATTTAATTTATTGAATTCGCGTAAGAGAGACGCGATAGTAGTAATGTGATAACATTAACCCCTTGACGTACCATTTTCTTCATAATTATTGCGATTTGAATTTTTTAATTAATATAATGCCTGAATTTACTCGATTGCTTAAGTATTATTAGCAAAGGATTACAACTTTATTCCAATTCCAAAGAACAGAACATAGCCATACTTAATAATTTATTACTAGTAATTTCCATCCTGAGTCGGACTCGTCAAAGTACAGTAAGGGGTGAACAATGGATCCAACTAAATTGAGACAGTTTTACATAATATTACAATACCTGTCTTTTTTACATTTTGGGTGTCGTAAAATCAATCTCCGGAAGTCGCACAAAATCAAAGTAATTAATGACTCTGAAACTATAAAGGTAGAATTTATCATAGTGGATAATATTATAATTCTTTTCTGTTTTAATTTCTTGCACTATAATTCATTTTACGCTGCATTGATTAGTACTTATTTGTCCCTAATAATGTCCTTAATAGGACCGAATAATTTTTCTTCTTTGTATTGTTTTTTTTTACTGCCGTTTCCAGACTTTGATAATAGTTAAAAATAATAAATAATAAATTAATAATATTTAGAAAATACTACGACGAGGGGTTAAATGAGCCATCGATGTACCAATGAAATTACTATCACCTCGTATGCCATCGCGTTCAGCTCGCTGACGTCACCGCCGCGTAAGACCCGCTGTCTAATAATTCCAATTACCGTCGACCAGAACTAGTTTCCTCGATCGCCGATCGAAAGATCCAAGGCGCGCCGTTGTAAACGGGATTTCGCGTCTCGTTAGGACCAGGTAACACGTAAACAGGCAAAGTTGGAGGCGAGCACGGTCCCCGGACCCGGTTATCTAAATCTAGATCAGCGTCAACGCGATCATCGAGTTCATTTGCGAAATTACTTCTATCTGCGGAACCGGAACGTGACGGGTAGGGAGGGGGAGGGTGGAAGGGTGGAAGGGTGGAAGTAGGGTAGAAGGGGTTCGGAGTCCCGCGCTTTTTGTTGCTCGTTCGGAATATCGAGGCAGCGTCGAGCAAGCACAGGTGTTCCACATAGATAGGCAAGCATTGGCACATGGCCAATAGAGGCACCTATGCCTCTTCGACCCTCCGGTTGCCTCGCCGGTTGCCCCCTCCGCCGGCCCCCGCCGTCCCTTTCGAAACCCCCCCCTCGCCACCGCCGCCGCCGCCTTTCCGCCGACAAATATCGATCTCGCGGCCCCTCTCGTGACTTTTCATTGAATTTCCATGCGCCACTTAAGAGGTTGCTTCGTTCTTCCTCTTGCCTATCCCCCCCCCCCCCCCCCTCCCCCCCCCCCTCCCGCGACCCCCCCCCGCGAACCGTCGCCCTTTCCTCTCGCGTTCTTCCGCTTCCTTTCGACCGGAACGAGACAAAGACGTCGTCCACGTGACGCGCACGGCCGGCTGGATTCCGCTCGGACGAGTGCTCGATACATTTTCGTGACTCGTCACTACGCCTTTCTCTGTATACAGGGTGTATCGAAATTATTGTAACTCCGTGAAAATGAAGGGTTCCTGAGGTTGTTTGAAGTAATTTTTTCCTTAGCGAAAATGTGATGACAAATTGTGAAAATGTAAATACATATAAATTTTAATGACTCTATCATTTATTGAGTCATTAATTGAACAATATATAAATTTGTTTACAATGTGTGTGAGAGGGGGGGGGCAGAACTATATTGTTTCCATCCTTCTGGAAGCGAAGAATGATTCAGCTGGCCTTCCGGACCTCGTTGCTGCACGTTGAAAATTCGCGCGCTCGCGTCTCATTGGCTACCGTTTTTCGTTAATAACTCTTAAACAAAGCCGCGGATTGGATTATCGCTAAGGAAAAAGTTACTCCAAATGACCTCGGGAACCTCTCGTTTCTCGGAGTTACAATAATTTCGATACACCCTGTATATAGATTTCTGTCTCTCCTGGGCACGGATCGTAACTTTGACGAATCTGGGACGAACTTCTGCCGTTTCGTTGGCTCCTCGACGCCCAGCCATCGACCCCGCTCGGATTTCGAGAAGATGGAACGACTGGCCGTTTGACCCGTCGTTCGTTTGCACGAACGTGTGCGAGTTTTCGAATTTTTACTAACTGCTCGTTCGAAGGGAGAAGAGTCGAGCCGATTGAAATCGGCAGAACTGCTCTTTAGACATTTTTCAATAACTCTTATAGCGTTCGATGGCTGACTAAGAAAACTTATCCGTGCAAAATTTCAAGTTTGTAACTTGAGGGTAATTATGTGGGTAATTACAGTCAATCTAATATATTTGAAATAGAAAACTAGTTCGTTGTAATGATAAATATATAGAGCTATAGAATCGATAAAGTAAGGGATGTTCTAAAATTATTTTTGTTTGTATTTTGCCTTAAATATGTTTTGAATATTTAAAAAAATATTTTTAAAGTCGTGTGAATAAATAGATATACAAGTATCGTTGTCCGCTTTTGAGTTTGCAACGCCTCTTGGGGATTAGCTCCGCCCTCTCTTAGATAGGTCCCGCCCCTTTGCCCTTCCCTCTGCAGACTCACTAATTTCTGACATTTTTACTATATTGAGCGGTATATCGAAGAACGCGTACAAAACTGGTCAGTATAAAATATTCACTTTGTCGTTAAATACCATAATTTCATTAATAACCTATTTTCTCTAGCCACGGTTTAAATCAATTATCATTTATGTTGAAAAAGACACTACTGTAAAAATCCCTGATCAATCAAAAGCTATAAATTTGTTATCAATTCTTCATCGAGTAATTTCTGCAATAAACCACTGTCCCGAATTTCCAGCACCGAAAATCCCAACCATAAACTCATCACACAATTACCAGTATTTCAACCCTCTCTCTCTCTCGAGAATTAGATTCCATAATCACCAGAATCGCCGTCTAAAAATTCGACGATCGAAAAGAATCGGCCACGAAATTCCCATCGGAAGTTGTCGAGCCGGTCCTCAGAGAGAGAGAGAGAGAGTGAGAGAGAGGGAGAACTTAAGAATACTTAGCAGCTCATGAATCATTGAGTCCCGCCGTTGGCCTATAGACTCGCTGGCGGTGGCTGCGTCGTTCGATCAGCAGCCAGCATTCATAATTCAATGGCATAACTGCGAGTTTGGTTTCGCGACGATTCCCTGTTGTATCGAGGACCGGGAAGATCCGTGCGGAGTTGGCGCCCGCGCAAGTTTCTCCGAAGAGACAGCGGCCCGCGGGGGGATCAGACAGGGAGAGGAGAGTAGAGAAGAGGAGGGGGGGGGGGCAGAAACAAATGGAGAGGAAGTATTATAACTAAGATCGAAGCTCGCGGTAATAGAGAGAACGGGGGAGGGAGAGGACCGTAGGTGGGCCGATTAGTTTCCTCCCGGTTACAACGGCGAAACTGCTGGAATTTATGGGTGTAGGTTGTTCACGACGAGCTGGATTCCCAGCTGCTCGCCAGGCTTACGGATAATCGTAACGGGGACGCTCGAGGACGGCCAAGTCACCGCTGGAAAGTTAATTAAACACGTTCCAATAAACTTCGGCCGACGAGTGGCGTCGGCGAACGACGCGCGCGCGCTCGCGTGCTCGATTCGGATCGATCGATCCGACGACGGATAAATCGGGAACCTGGCCGGGGATAGCTGGTGGAAAACGAGAGGATCGAGGTGTCTTGTTTTCGTGCCCGCTCGATCATCTTCCGGAATTTCGTCTTTTCAGGGGGAGATATCGATCTCGGGCAATTTTTTCGCGATTGCGAACGGTGCGTTTAATTAATTGGGAATTATGTGCAGGATTTTAGTGTAGACGTTTTTGCAGTTTGATTTGTAGCGGAATTGCGATTTTTATCGTCGTGTATAATTTCTCATTTTTTTTTATTGACGAGGAAGGTCGATTTTTGAGAATTTTTCTTGATTACAAAAGTATGGTGAATTAGTTTGGGATTTGGTACAAGTTTTTAGTATATCTTCTTCACATTTTTCTGGTTGGTTTCATTAGAAATAGGATTTTCATCGACTGCAAGGTGGGACTTTCATTGTGATTTCTTCCTCGGTGATAAATATCGATCTTTGGCATTTTATTTCATATGAAGAGGCATACAGAATTAAATTCAGACTCTGTATACTTTCTAGCTTATTTTTGTTTAATACTGTGAATTTTTCCAGATCGATTCGATAACAGATATAATTTTCATTCATGATAAACTGTGACCCATATCGTGTCTGAATACACGACAATTTATAATGACATTATACATAACATAATAAATTATAATGACATTATGAATCATATATTCACATTCGTATGCAACAGATTAATTTACAATATACGCAACGAACTTAAAATTAACTTAAAATTTGCATATCCTTCATAAAAGAATCTATTCAATCTATATTAACGGCTGCTAGCAAAACAATAGCAATGGTAATCAAATTTCAAGTAATTCAGTCTGGCACTCTTTCCTCAATCGCGTGAACAATTCGTGAAACCATGGTCCCGAGAAAAAAAACAGCTCTCCGATTTTATTAAAGTTCCCGCGGTTGCTTTCTTGGCCGGGTGACGCGTCGACGGAGAATGATTTGTCCCCGGGTTCTCGAGTTCTCCGTCGAATTCGAGCCCCGGAAATCCAGCTTGTTAACAATGCGAGAGTTCCCGGTCCGGGCGGTATCCGATTGATCCATCGATCCCCGACACCATTCTATATGTTAAATGGGACGAGGGCGCCGGTGGGGAAGAATCGCTCCGGAAACGGGACCGCGATCCTCTCTCTGCAGACCGTAAGGTGAAGAGATTCCTTCAAACGCGCCATGAAATTTTCATTCGGACTTGAATTAAAAATTTCAAGCGGCACCGGCGCCGGCGTCGAAGCCGCCCCGGCTCTCTCTCTCTCTCTCTCTCTCTCTCTCTCTCTCTGCTCGGCCTCGGTCTCTCCGCTCGCCGTCTCGAGCCGGCTTTCACTCAATTTTACTCGACGTCGTGTTAGGAACGCTATGAATTTTCTATCCCGACCGGCACGGAATCGAACGGCACGAAATTAAACGGGCCGCCGATGCCGCCTTTTCAGTTGCGCCGGATCTACCGGCTGAATTATTGCGCCCGATCCCAGCGCCGGGAGTTCGATGTTCTTTCGATCGGCGCCGATCGGAGTATATATCGAGAACCAACGATTTCGCGTTAAGGTTAAGGGGGGGAAAAGGCTGATACACACGCCGTGTACCGCGCCGGCCCATGAATTTGTCACCAGGCGACGACGACGTGCTCGCGCGGCGGCCTTTTCCTTCCTCCGCTTTGGAAAATACACCGGTCCCTTTCGCCGGCTTTTATTAACGGGTCGAACGGTTATTTAGAATCTCGAGCGACGAGCATATCGGACCAGTGACGTCCGCCTTACGGCTCGATATCGGAGAACCGTTAATTTTATAATATATATTTATTGAAATAATCAGTAAGCGAAACGGATAACTGGACGGAACATCGCAAGCGTTTAACAGCGTTGCTGCTATGTTATTCGCAACTTAATGAAATTATTCACGGAGGAAATCAATTTTTATTTAATCTCTGTTTGCCACGGTTTGCGTAGACGATATTTATTTAGCGTGCAGATTATTCGACGTTGCGCACGTTTTAGCCGAAAATTGTGTAAAGTATAAATGGATTTTGTAATTGTCTTTTATCAATTTTTTACGGCGATACGTCGACTAATTGGCTGAGTGCAGTTGTTCGAAATTAATGCGGACGATATTTTATTTTGCATAGGGATGATTATTCGTTGACCCATATTTTACTGTTGAAATTATGTGAAATGTAAATGGATGACCTCCTTCAATATTTACGAGACTTGACCAGCCAATTGGCTAGACACCGATATGCGCTTTTAACGTCGAAATGCAAATACCATTTAATTATACATTCCTGTCGATATTTTAATTAAGTATGCATCGTTTATTCCAAGTATTTTGCTTTTTTCGATTTCATACAGGGTCTCGAAATTCATATCTATAGAGTGAAAACCTAGAGCTAAAAATACAGATTATGTCAGGTTATGTCGTTTCTCTGTAAAATGACGTATTCTTAACCCTTTCGTTACGACAGTCCCCTCCGCTTGAGTGACGCTACGGAACTAGTCATTTATAGTCTAATATTACATTATAATACATTATCTTATATTATATTATATAATATTGTAATGTACTGTATTGTATTGCATTATATTTTATCATACTGTATTCTATTCTATCCACAAATACAATACTTTATAATATTGTAATATACTGTATTGTATTATATTATATTTTATCGTACTGTATTCTATTCTATTCTATATTATTTATATTGTTTATGTAGTGTTATATATATTATACTATACAAATACAATACTATATAAGTATTATATAATAAATATAGCACTATATAACAGCATTACAGTATTACATAATCGCGCAGACGCCGACTGTATTCGGCACCCGTAACGAAAGGGTTAACAATAGCAATGCGACAGTATCTTTCGGCCAACGTTATCAAAAAAGAGAAAGACGATTATATCGCGAAACGAGTATAGTTGGCGTCGAATAGCAGGCAAACACAGGCGGTATCCACGACCCTGAATTACCAGAGGGTGTGCGCAGGCTGTGCAGAGGGATGATTTCGGTGTCACGAGGATTCCCGTTGTCTTTCCACGAATCCCAGGCACCCTCGAACTCCCCTGAAATTCCGAGATAAAGCGGTCCGCCGCTCCATTAACCGTTCGTCGTTGAAAAAAATATGCCACCGCCGCCGTCGCCGTTACGTCCCGCGCGCAATCGAAGCCGCCTCGCGCGTCTCTGGTGGCTGGAATAATAGGAGGAACGAGACGGAGAACGTCCCACGACCGTTTCGCCTACCCACCCTTGCCCCACGCGGGAGACCCGCGCTTTCTTCTCGTGGGATCCCCGTTCGCCGGGAATTTTCGTCGAACAACCGTTCTCCGCTGTTTCCAAAAGAATTTCAGAGAACCGGGCCGTCCTCGGTTTTATTTAAATAAAATAGGGTTTACCTTGGCTGACACACTTTCCGTAACGGGATGTGCGCGACAGAGAAATCTGCGCATTGGCAAACTGCGGCAGGTATTTTTATTCTGTTATTGTTGTAAGTGGCGGTTTGATTGGTAAGACGAATTTTTTAATTGCAAAGCGCGGCGTAAAATTTGTGTTAGTAGAATAGAAAAGAGTTTTGAAAATTTTATTAAATCTATATGAAAATGTTCTACTTAGGTTATCTTTCGATTGCTCAGTTGCTTGATAAAGCTACTCGTTTGAGAATTTTTAATAACTGAACGGTTGTTTATATATTCTCGAAATTTTTACTATATTTACAGAACATATTAAGGGACGTATTTAAAAATTATCGTCTTGAAATAATCACTTCTTTGTAAATTATAAGAATTTTCATAAGAGCTATGTTTCCTTTGAAAATATTCAAGAACTTGGTCATTTACATAAAAATTCTTAACAAACATTCACCTGAGCTCAGATTTATGAAATACTTACCAGTTTTATACAATTGATTGAAGGGAGAATAGCAAAATTGTCAGCCTAAAGTCTTGAAAAAGATGCAACCATTTCGGTAGAAACCGTTGTCGAAGAAACTGCAACGATGTCGCGTCCAAATAGAGGCGCGGAAGGATCGCGGAACGAGGCGTCCTCCTTAATTCCCCGCCTTAAATCCGGGACAAAAGGGTTCGGTTGTATTCTAGGAACCGATATCGAGATCGCCTATCGATTCTAGTGTGGCGGCCGCGAGAGGGCTGCGGGTGCCAGACAATGGGGCCAGGACGACGTCAGGACATTAGGTGGCTGGGTCTGATAGGCCGACCCATTAAGGTATTGAGACCTTATCTGAATGAAGACAGCGATACCGCGCGAGAACGGCTGCCGTGCCATTTCGAGTTCAATCGGCTGGGCTCGATCAACAATCGCGAACGACGAACGTCACCGGGTGCCGACAAAGCCCGCCGCGATCCACCCTCCCGTCTCCCGTTCCTCCTCGATTTCTGGCAGACATCTGCGCGATATTCGTGCGACCTGTTCTCCTGAATGCCGCGGCGAAAACGCGAAGACCTCGATCGACAGATGCGGAAACTCTCCGGGGCTTCGGTGAACCAGGCGCCTTGCGTCGTATAGCGTCCTCGAACGTTCTGCGGACCCGACCACGTTTCTTTTAATTCCAAGCGGCGCTGCGACGGCGACGGTTTTTCAAAGATAATCGCGCTCGACCGTGATCCCGGAATCTTTACGAGCGCCGATCGAGGCTCGCGAGCCCCGCCGGCTTAGGACCGGGAACTTCTTAAGTCGAAGCGTTTAAGGATTCTCGGAACTCGACAGATTTAGATTCCGGATCGCTCTCAAGTTTCGATTGCATCGGGGCCTCCGATCGACCGTCTTCTCTAGCCACTTCGCCTTTCGAGAGACTGTTCGCGCCGAACAGCTCCCAAAGTGATTTTTATGAATTTTTCCTGGGTGAACTGTTCACGATGTGGGAGTAAACTCTCATGATCGCGATGGTATATGTTTAAATTCTATGAAAATAATTTTTTCGTTTGTATTTAATCGTTTGTTAATTTATTGTATATGGTGCAATCGTGCTAATCTGTTCAGCCGAATACAGTTCGATTTTCTATTCTGTTGAATATATTAATACAGTTTTAGGAAATTTTGACGATGACGGGATAAATTTTATCAGATACTTAGGTTCATCCTTGAACTATAAAGAAATGATTTTTATAGTCTCATTTATTTTTTATTTATTGTACATTTTGCAATTGTATCAACTAATTTAAACTCGCGTCGTTCAAAATTTTAATTTCGTTGAGTACACGGTTTTAACTATAAAAATTTGTACTGGAAGAACTATTGGTAACGTGAAAATGAAATTTCCTTACCGCATAGCGATATTATTAAACTGTAAGAAAACATTTCCTATAGATGCATTCGCTAGTTAATACAAACAACTCGTCCCGGTTTAAGGTCTACAAGCCCAGAGAGACAAATGAAACGCTCACTTATTAAGGCCACTTAAATGCGTTGCATTACTCGACTCCGTAAGCTGCAGCATTTATACAGTACTCTGTAACATCAAATCCTGAACGCATATTCCAGAATTAGGTACGTACTTCCTCCCAAGAATATCGAAGAATACGATTACGACGAATTCCGCGGTGAACGGCTCAACTCGAGCGAAGACGTTCTCGCAGCCAACGGCCCGAATTTTGACCTCGTTGTACGCGTTCCCCTTGATTTCGCCGAGTCCTCGACGCAGACCCGGGGGGGAGTAGAGAGAGAGAGAGAGAGAGAGAGAGAGAGTCAAAGCCTTCCACGGTGGAAGAAGCTCTCAAGGGTTTATGGGCGCGAGCCACACCCAGCAGTTTTCGCGAAGGTATGCCGACTTTCAGCGGGCCGGGAGCGAAGCTCTGGCTGGCGGAGCCCGCGGCGACGAAATTGCCCGCGGAAATTTACGAGGCCGTCGCCGCGACGTTCGCCAATTTGACGAAGAAGGGAACGGCCCCGGCGACGAGACATACGTGGCCTACGTGGATCGTTTCGGAACTCGTCGCACGTCCCGCGACGATCGTTTTCGACGATCGACCGCGACGATACCGCGACTACGCCGCGAAGACATCCAGGGACGAAGACCGGTGCCCTCCATTTCTTAGCGGTGTCTTCTCTAACGACCGACTATAACCGGAGCGAACTAACCCGAGATCGATCAATCGACGGCTCTTTTGTCTTTCGGCGTGGAACTTGCGGAATTATGAGAATACGCTCGCGGTTCGTCGACGTGGACGCTGAGGAGATCCTTTACTTTGGTAAGATTATAGTCATTTTGGTTGCCATTTTGACTTCTGTGTCAGTCACATGTGGATGACGTAATTTCTTCTTTATATTTGAAAGTCAATTTTTATTGCAATTTATTAAATAAACTAGGGATTGCTAGGATCTACGATAAGCAAAATGGTGAAAGAATTAAATGAGGTAATCTCGAAATAAATTGTTACAATTATTATTGTTACTTCTGTGGCAGTTAAGGTTATGTTAACATGGTATTAGGGCTTTCAGTGAGTACACAATATTTTATTTTCGGGTTAGGTTAACAATTTTACTCTAATATTGTCTGGATCCCGAAGGTTTATAATCATTAGATTATAGATTTTCTTTCAAAATGAAAATTGTCCAAAATAATTATAAGGATTAAAAATTAAATAAAAATATATTAGTCCTCCTAATGATTTTAACAAGTTAAAAATAGTGCACCAATATTCTTCGATTCTTCTTATGTAAAATCTGCGATCTAGTAATCATACAATTATATACAACTGAATT
This sequence comes from Augochlora pura, assembly GCF_028453695.1. NCBI lineage: Eukaryota > Metazoa > Arthropoda > Insecta > Hymenoptera > Halictidae > Augochlora > Augochlora pura. Next base: position 29,791,254 of record NC_135781.1, read on the forward strand.
ATATATAATTTTTTAATGTTTAAACACTGACAAATTCAGGTCAATTTTTAAATTCACAATTTGGAGGGTTGCAACTTTGAACGCAGTGAAAAGAACGCTAACTATAAATTTATTTCAACATAGAAAATGAGCCGTTCTTTAATTGACGAAATACGCGAATCACAGTTGTACGAGTATTTAATTACATTAATACCATAGTAGAGGCTATCCTGTACAACTTTTCTGATCTCGGTGTTCCCTTTTACATGCTTAACATTCTCTGGATAAATTTAATAGACGATAATGAAATAACGAGAAGATCTGGAGCATCACGAGGTGTTTTCCAGGGTCCAGAGGAGAGTTCCATTAGTCTGGGCCGTGGTCTCGGTTCGTTCGCGAAACAATTTATTCCATCTAGATGTCAAAGAGCTAATTTCTCGTCGCGGCGACGTCGCCGTGACGACTTTGTGGTCGTCGCCCCGGTCGAGAAAAACCGCGGGAAACGACGGATCTAGGGAGTAGGAGAGAGAGAGAGAGTAGAAGGGAGGAGCCAGGGGCCAGGGGCTTGTATTCTCCCGAGGGTAGCCGGCCCCGGCGAGAAATGACTCGCCCCTTTGAGTACGCCGACTGATCGAGCCACCCCCGATTAATTTCGCCGGAGGCCGCGTCCGGATTGCACGAAAGAAAAGCCGCGCGGAACAAACGAGCGGATCGGTGCCTGAGCAGAGCAGAGTCGGGGCGGTGTTCTCTCCGCGTATTTGAAAAACCATCCCCCCCTCCGTTCGCCTCGTTCTCTGCTCGCGCGCCGCGCGGCTCCAGCCGGTCGTTCGCGCCGATGGAAATTTAATTCGACACCGGTAATATTTTCGCTCGCTCGCTCGAAATTCGTTAGCTGACAACGATAGCCGACACACGAATTGAAACTCGGGCGCGAACTGTATCCCGTTGATACAGGTGCGAAAGCGTATCCATCCGATTCCGATCCGAGAGGATAATGAACCGACTTCGGGAAACTATCGGAACCCGGATCATTGGACTTTGATGCCTCGGAAGTTTCTGATTAAAAGATTCCCGGGACCCGATTTTCGCCCGCTTTAAAAAAACTCTCCGGAATTCGCGCGTTCGAGAGCTTCTGTTTCTCTCGGCCGGGATTCTTAAATGCTAGACTTGTCCGGAGTTCGCGGGAAACTTCGCCGCTTCGCAGACACTGCTTGACGCTGTTTAGGGTACTGCTTAGGAACGGTGGCATTTCGTGGCGATTCTTTGGAGTGGAAATCATTTGAGAATGTTAACATATGTATAATTAATTAATTAGTATAATGACATTTTTTTTGTTAAGCTATCGTTTTTGTTTGAGTCTCTTCTTTTAATTCTCGATGTATCCAGCGTTAAAATAAATAATTCCCTGGACAGGAAACTGAGGCGTTTAATTATACAGAAAAATAATACTTCCTATAGGATAAATAAATGCAAGCTTGTAGCTTTTTTAAATCAACTCTAATTGCTACTAAATCTAATAAATAACAATTTTCGATGGAAAGCTATTGAAAGAATATTTCATAATGAGGAACAGAACAAAATAAAATTAAAATTTATAGCTCATTGACATTTAAAACGACATTTTTAAAACAGTACCAGTCAAATTGTCAGAAACGATTCCAGCATTAAAATGCAGAATAATTCTATCGTCAGAATATCCACGCGACTTTTTTTGCCTTATTTAAAGGTTTATCGTCGGAGCAGCTATATTAATTATTCGCAACAACTGTAATTGTTCGTTCAACTTGCTTGTAAAGTAAAATGTGTTTTAAGGTCAACGACTTGAAAATTCCTTTGTTACTGTTGAGATTGTTCTGCAAGGTGCCTTTTAATTAGAATTATTTTCAGGCTTTTGAGTGCTTTGTACACTCTAGCCAAAAATGTTTTGTCATTATTAAGTATTGTATAATGGTGGTTCAGTTTTCGAGATTAGATTATTTACGTCAGACGACGAAAATCTCGCCGAAGTAGGTTGAAAACCACGCGAAACGAAATCGTGTCATACGGATTCGGAGAAGCGTCGGTTCTGCGAGGACGTGGCGTCGAGCCGGCAAGATTTCGCATCGATTGAACGAATTAATTGGAATATGGCGGAACGTTTACGAGCCGTCGAGGTTTCCGGGCAGGCCCGTATCTCGACACAGTTTCGCGACGAGGCTACGAGCGATTCTTGAAAGAAGCGGGACTCGAGAGAAAGACCCCTTTCATTTTTTAAAACAGTCCAAAGGCACGCGCGCCCGCGCGCACACGCGCACACACGCGCGGCCTCGGCGTCTTCTTTAGGTGGGTTTAAGAGCGAGACGCTCGAGTATGCGAAACGAGATGTTTTCCTTGAACGTTTCCTTAACACCAGGCTTGTTTCGGAAAAATGAAGAAGCTGCCTGCACTCTCTCTCTCTCTCTCTCTCTCTCTCTCTCTCGCGAGCCAAAGGAAGACCGTGCGAGAGGGAGTCATTAATTTTAATCGACCGTCGCGCCTCGTCGCGAAGTTAAATCGCGTTTCAAAGCTGCGCAAGATGTCCGCCCTTCCACGGGATCGATCGTTTCTTTGTGTAGCTATTTTCCGCGATATTTCCCGGAAGCTCCCGCGAAAGAGCCGTCGAGATATCTTGGAAATTGGGGCAGTTACGGTGGTTCGAAGACGGCCGTAATCGCGATCCCTTGCGATTCAGCTGATCCGGAAACGGTCTCGAGGACACTGTTTTTTATCTTTTTCAATAACAAATTTCTTAAAAATTTTGTGCACGTGTTCTGTGAGGTATTCAAAAGACGCAGCAACAATTTAGTGAATTTACCTTCAGCCATTCGGGTAGGGACGATTCCGAAAGCGTGGTGTATTTTCTGAAACGAACAACAGGCTGGATTTTCATAAGTAAACTACGGCCTTTACGCATTTATGGCTACAATGGATAGCTGAAACATGAAACTCTGAAGGCATTGGAAGAATTCAACACTGCGACGTTGTATTCGAATTATAAAAATTATTTAAAGAAACGATCTAAATACTTTCATTTTATTTCTGTTTTTACGATCGACTTTTAAAATTAAAACTAAATTACTATTAAATTAAATTCAAATTATTATTCAAATAAAATTAAGTTACTATTAAATTCAAATTAAATATATAGATCTATACATCTTATAGAGTGATGGCACACTTATCAGCCACCGGAACCCTTCAATTGCACCCCGAATTCCAAGCTTCTGCAACGTCTGTGAACCTTCATCCAATACAATACCAACAAATTGCCATTCATTCGAGATTTCGCTGAGCTGGTCAAGGATCTGGAAGATCGACGAACCCCGGACATAAATCCCGAGATTTCTTCCAACTTGTAGAGGAACGGCAGGCTCCCGACCGGCGAGAAACAGGGCGGCCAGCGGGGAAAAAAGGGCCGGCTTTCATTTTTAAAACAGTGGAACGGCTCGTCGTCGCCCGGAGAGCTTTACAGAATTTAAGAACGCACCGAAACAAGGCGGAAAACCCTTTAACACGTGGCCCGACTGCTGGCAGGGGTTTAAAGGGAAGCGGCCGCTGTCGCGCCGCTACACCGGGCTTTCGTCGACGCGTGTTCCCCAGCCCCTCCTAGCGCGCGCGTCTTTTTGCTCGACTCTCCCCCCCTCCCCTCTCCCTACGCGATTCTCCCGGCGTTGTTGTCCGGCTGAAACCCGTTCCGGCAGATTCCACGGGATTAACATGCCGCGCGTCCGGAGTTTTCCTGCTGTTTAGCGAGCCACGCTCTTCCTACACACACACACACACACACACACACACCTCCACCCCTCCCCGCAGACACTCTACAACTGGGGCCGGATTTCGGAAAGATTCGAGCGCGATTATGCAAACGAGGCTGTTGTACTCGGACGTTTCGACGACTGCGATTCTCCCCAACGAAATTTCCGGCCGGAAGAATTCTGCGGTTTTCGGCAGCGGCGATCGCGCGATCCGGGCTGTCTGGATCCCGAGATTGCGCGATCTCCGCGCGAGATCCTCGGGGGATCGAGGGAACTAGGCCGTGTCGCGACGGGTTCGTCTAAATATAGAGAATCCCAGAATTTTTCGGGATCGTTCAAAGACCGACCGCTGTTAACTTTACTAGTGCTATGATGCATTGTTCCTGGCAACGTTGCTGAAAAGATTATTTTTTAAAATATCTTTTATATCTATATTTAACAGTATACTCATTGTAAGTAATAGATAATAAAGACAGCTAACTGGTTAACAGATTCTTCGATGATAGTCTTCTTCCAAATAACAATTTCAGGGGAAATTAACACAGAATATAAATCTAAATAATGAATTAATACATGAATGAAATTTCCGGTGCGCCTAGAATTTTTTCATATATACTCTCTTAATCTTTGATCTTATAAGAATTATCATTAAAAATTACCAATAGATGAAGTGTAAACTGTGATCTCATAATTTCGTTGCCTCTTTCTTTACTGATTTGTCCAAGTCTTATAACAGAGGACTGTTCGGAACATTCAATTATGATTTAACATAATTGTTTGTCGTCCGGAGAGTAATCCGGAGATGTGGGCAGCCTCTTCCGGTCCACCGATAGGAGGGAAATTTGAATTCTGTTGTTCCCGGATCGAGCGATAGCGTTCTCCGCGGCAAACGAAAACTCGGTCCCCGCAGAAAAATATCACGGCTGGCGTAGCGGCAAGGCTCATTTGCATTGCGTGACAGGGCTGTTTTCCTCGACGGCGACCCTTTACGTGTTATAAAGTCGGCATGCGTTGCATGTCGTTATTCCCGGCCCTTCTTCTCCCCCGTGCCGCCGCTGATATTTATTTCTCCGCGCGCGCCCCTTTTATCCGGGGCCCTTCTTCCATCGCTCCCCTCCTCCCTCTCTCGCTCTCTCGATCTCTCTCCAACCCTCTCTCTCTCTATGTCTTGTTCCCTCTTTCTTTTTCCTCTCCGCCAGCGTTCCGTTTTAACGACTAACGTCGAGTCTGCTCGACGTCGTTATTGATTAAGCGGGCACGTGAAGGCGCACCAGCGTCTTGCATGCCGGAATCTCTTTTTTCCTTTTTATCCGCGGAACTTTATTGGCCCACGCGACGCCGGGCCGACGCTCTACCCAACCCCCTCACCTCCCCCGGGCAACCGAGCAACCAAGCCCGAGAAATATTTTCGAGACGTGCTCTACCGGCTCTGCCCGATCGTTGGTCACACGAGCGGCTGCTTCAATTACGAAACAGCGATCGCGAGATTTTTGCGTTCGTGCGTTTCTTTGTCTGTGCTGCGTGACCGACAGAGATTGCTATGGCTCTGACTTCCAAGGAGAGACCATGCCAGGCGGATTGCGGACGAATCGCATGATGTCGGCGAATAGAGTTTTTGGGAATTTTTAAGAAATTTTGTCGGACTTCGGGAGACGGGAATCGTGGTGGATTATTAGGCTCACAACCCTCGAAATCATTTTCAAACCGTATTATATCGATGTTGTATATATTTTTGAAGATACCATTAGCTTTTGTGTTGCGTCTAATGTAACAGCAATTTTATTTAATTTCATTGCCGACAATTGTCTCCAAAAGGCTAAAGAGCGCCGAAGCCACGCCCTCTTCGGACACTTTGCACGAACAGAGCAAATGTAGTCCTCGATTACTTCGGAAGGACGCAGGTTCCTTGTAATCATTGAAACTAGTTCACGAAGTACATGTACTTCAGGTCAATTGTAGACAGAGATTACCTTAATAAACACTGTCGCAGAAGTGCAAGAAGTGAGGGCAAAGAAGCCACTCTTACCCAGAACATTATACATAAACGTAGCGAATGCAGTCATCGAAAGTTTCAAAATACGCAGATTTCCAAGCACTCTAAACTCAAAATCAGCCGTTCATATCTCTTTGGAGCACCTTTCTGGCTCCCAAAGCGCAACGAAGTTGCTTCTCACATTTTACCCAAAGTAATCGGCGCAACGTTTAGAAACTTCTCGGAAATCAAAATACGCGATCTCCCGCAGCTCTGTCTCCGTCAAGTTCAGGAGATGCCTCTTCTTTTCCCGTCGAATTCGCAAGATCAGGGGATCTCCTTTCGCCGGCGTTGCCGCAGGTGGCAATCACGAGCGCCCGTTGCCCGTGCCCTCGCGGCCTGGAACGTTCCGGGCAGAGTAATGTTCGCCGGTGATGTTCACGCTTCGGCAAACGCAGGCGGTAATTAGCGTCGTCATCGGTAGATCCGAGGGATCCGAGAGCACGCGTCAAATACTATTATGCCGCCATTATAAATTGAGGTCGCCGTTTAGCAGGCTGCTGCAGCATGACGCCGCGAGGATCATCTAAGACAGAGGGTAGCGCGGGGTTCTGACAGGGAATCCGCGGGAGCAATCGTTCCTGATACCGAATGCAACAGTCCCCCGATGAAAGGGCTGCGCGCCACCGCCGCTGCTCCCCGTCTCGGATGAGACGGAAGGGCCAATGGGATTTCTAATTGCAAGATGGATCCGTGTCTGTCCTTCATTATGTCTCCCGATGCTGCGCCAACGTCCCAGACGTCGCTCAGCTCGCGTCGCCTCCCCTCCCCACCCCTCTTGCTCGAGAGCTCCTCTTTTCCCTGTGATTACAAAGCTCGCACCTGAATTATCGCTGTCCGTCATTTTTTCCTTTCTGCGCCATGTCCGGCAGCGTTACCCGCGGAGCCAGTAATTTGCTACTTTTTTACTTACCCTACTTTTCGCCAACTTTTCCCGTGTCCCCTTTCTTTGCTCGGCTCGCTTTAATTTCTCCCGCGACGTCGCCTCGCCGCCTTCGGCCGTCGTTTTTCTTTATCCTATTCATTGCCGTTCCGCCGTCGCGATTTATCTTTATCTCATCCTGGATTCTCTTTTGATCCACTTTAATTTCGCCCGTGGCATTTCCGACGGTTCTTTTCGAATTCCAACGGTGTCCATCATTTTTCCTTGTTCTATCGATTCCTCTCTCATTCCGACGATTTATCTCTCTTTCCCTCTTGATCCTCCACCGATCCCCTTTAATTTCCCGCGCGAAACTTTCCCCGGGTTGCCCACGAATTCCCGGCTCTGTCCGTCATTTTTTCTGATTTCGGCCCCGGCCTATCTTGGTCGATCTCCTCTCGCCGGCTATTTTTCTTTACTCCGTCCAGGCTCTGTTTCTGTTCTACCCGCTACTCTCCCCGCCGCTCTCTTTCCCTTTCTCTTTCCCGGTCCAATTTAATTCCTCGCCTATCGACGCTCCTCCTCCCGCACCCCCGTTTCCTTCGGACCACGCTCTCAACTCTCGCCGCTCCTCGAAAGGGAACGACGCGCGGAGGCACGTCGACGTAACTATCCCGCCGCCAAGAAATCCAATTAGCCCGCCATTAATAAGGGATTCGCCTGTCGAGGGATAATGGCAGCTGGCCGCCGAGTGAACTGCGGCCCCCGAATGCACCTGCACCATCTTCCACCTGCTCTCGTCCGCGCTCGTAGCCGAACGAAGCTGCGATGGTTCGCGGACGAAACTTCAACCCCTTTGCCACTCCACCGGCCATCCGTGGCTCTCTACGGCGAGCTTGTTCCCGCGTCAAAGATCAACGCGAAATTAGAAAATCACGATTTTCTTGGCTCCGAAAAATCCTGCGGCGCGACTTCGCAGACTTCTGCAAGTCAAACTGCAAAACAGCCTTCGAACGGGTCAACATCATTAACGAAGCACGTCTCGAAGGAAAACTCTTCCTCGAACGCCCCGCAGCAACTCCTGTCGACCTTCCATTAGACTAACCAACGTTGACCATTCGGTCCTGTATTTTTGATACGTTCCTTCGCAAGGACGCCGTTCGCGCGAGACGCTCCTAATGAAAGATTTATCCCGTTCTCCTCCGGCTTCATTTTTTCACGACCCCTAACGTCCCCTGTCCGACCGGCATCGTTCTTTCCCGAATTTTTTTCCTCCTTCGCCGTCGACTTCCCGTCTTCCTCTCTCGTCGTCCGTGGACGAATATTGACCTTTTGCGGTATCTCGCGCTTTTTACCCAAACTCTTCTTCTGGCCGTTCTCCTCGCCGCTATCTCCTGTTGTCTCCTCGTTAATCCGTTTCTCGTCGTTTTGCCCCACCGTCTTTTTTACCTCCCCGCCGTTTGCCAGGTTTTCCTGCCACGCCTCCCGTTATTACTGTCCTTCATTCTCCACTTGAACTTGTCCTGAAATATTTTTCTTTGGGAAATTAACTTTTCTCGCCGGGATTCGATTTTACACGGCTTCAGCTTCTTCTTCCTCGCGCGAGAATCTCCGGCCATTCCGGCATTTATCCTTGTCGTTCTAAGCAGCTCAATGCCGTCTGCACACTACTTTTCTTTCGCCGTACATTTGTTTTCCTTTGTGTAACTTTTCTCTTTGGACAGGAACTTGTCGTGCTGGTTTCAGAATTCGAAACTACTTTGGAAAATTGGTAGATTTCTTGGAAAATTGGTAGATCTTTTAGAGAATTGATAGATCTTTTAGAAAATTGATAGATCCTTTGAAAAATTGGTAGATATTTTAGATAATTGGTAGATATTTTGGAAAATTGGTATATTCACGGTTTTTTGATTACTAAAGTGGAATATGCTATCTAAAATGCAAAATTTGAAATTAATTATCAGATGCTATCGACACGAAAAGAAATATTGTCTCTAATTTATCTTTTTATTTTTCTTCATATTATATTTTATTTATCTTTCAATATAAATAATCGTTCAATTTCCAATTTCTAATTACGCGAAGCAGTGCATAAAATTCAGTGACACGATCTTAAATTCAACGTCTTCAACCACCAAAAATAGAATAATCTGTTATCACAGCTGATTAATTTGATACCACAGCTGACAGCTTACCTCGAATAATCGATCCATCATTACGTTGTAACATGACGACGACGTAGAACACGTCGACAAGGAATTATACCACATATTTTAATGACCAAATACTCTACAAGCTTTGGCTCGACACGTTCCGAACGCCGCCATCTTTAATACAATGCGGCACAAGAATTTGTCAACTCCGACGATCCGGTATTCGATGCTGTGAAATAGATACACAGCACCTGTTCGAAGCCATCGCCTTAACATTTTATACACGAATTTGTCATTTCAACTGCAAATCAGAAATAATTTGTCTGGCTTCTATTATTTCGATTTTATATAACAAAATTCATTCGAAGCATATGAAATTGAATCTCGTGACTCGCATGACAGTTACATTTTCAACAATTTCTTTTACATCTAAGCATTTGCGATATTTATATATATATTTTAAATTTTTGTTATAACTTCTTAAGAAAGCTTTATACGGCCTATGTTTACATAACATTTTTTTCTTAAATACTGGGAGATATATGTATATAAAAATAACTTTGGAACGTGTCGCAACAATTTTAATGGCGCCGCCGAGTCGCCACGCGAGTGCAAAGGATGAAAAAAGTGGATCGCCGTGGATCGCGTCTCGAAAAATGGAATATAATTTCGGTGGAACCGTTGTTGGTCAATGACGGGGATCACGAGAACCGACGCCGGGCGCCCCGGATAAAGCTGCCGCCTATCCATAACTGCCGCGGTTTGATTGGCATCCTTCTACCGGAAATGCGCGTATAAATAGGGAGAGTCGTTCGCGGCGCGGAGAGCAGCTCACTCGCAGAGAACATCATTAGTTACCGAGGCACCGGATCGGGAATATTATTTGCCCGATGAAAGGAACGATTCGTCGGGGCTGGCATGAAACAGATCCGCGCAACCCTCCCGCCCCCCCCCTCCTCGCTTGTATCCGGCGGGGGCGGCGGAAACCCCCCCCCCGCGCGGATAACGAACAGCCGGGAATCGATTCAGAACCATCCCTCCGGGCGTGTCATTATTTCGGGAACCGGTTGATTATTATTCAACGCGAGAGCCGCGAGCGAGCTCCAAGAATTAACGTAATCCGCGCGTTTATCGAGCAAAAATCCGGCGAGGATCGCGTGTCCCGGCAAACCGTTTCGCCGCTGCGATTTTTTATTTTTTTTTTTAAACCAATCGCCGACGCGAAGAGTCGCGCCCTTATTTTTCCGCTCGCTCGCCCCCCCCCCCCCCCCTAGTTCGCCGTGACGATAAAGAATCAGGAAAAACGACAACGCACAAAGGACATTCAATTATAGCGATTCATCCGTTCGTTTATCTTCCCGTTTATGCTTACAAAACTTGTACCTGTTTTATGATTGGCCCCGCTACCGTTTTATTAAACGCGAACGATAACGAACGAATCAATCGCCATTGTTCGCCGTCCATTCGGCTTCGGTACTTCGAGGACGTTTCCTCGACGGTGTGCTGCAACACAAAAACTTCGCCTCATCGCGAACGCGGAACATGAAGTATTTTCAACGTTGGAATTAGCGAGCTCTTAACGAGATTAATGTATATTGTTCTTTCGAACTTGCGTAGTCGGATAAAGAAGTTTCTTTAAAAATTTCTCGCAGAAATGTTCTCGCAATGGAAATTTTAAAAGAGGAAACCTGGGACCATTGATGCGTATGTGCGCGAACCGCATTTTTCTTTGATATTTCATTATACAGCAGCGTAAACAACAACTAATGCGCTGCTCGTAACAGAAAAATTATATGCATGTTATAAAAAAAGCAACGGTGACATTGAGGATAATTATTTCAGCGCCAAATCTGATAATTGTCGATAAGATTTTTGCGGTAGTGTTATTAATGTTGCCTTCGAGTTGAAATTGAGAAAATTCTTAATTACTGAAGAGAATTAGCTAAATTTATTTTTCTCTGATTATATAGTGTATAATAATAAACGCGAATATTAAATATAATAAAATATTTATTTTATTAATTTTCTCACGCTCTAATTTCATCACGCTTTACGCGGAATCCGTTTTTTATTTTTTACAAAAATGATTTCGCGCCGTAAGATAGGAAATAGGACGAGACGAGTAATGCAAATTGGGAAATCTTGTTAACCTTGCGGAACAGAGGGCCGGGAGATTCCTTTCACTCCGTGGCAGCAGGTTAGATGGACAAGGTGAATAATTAATTAAAAAAATTTGAAAGTCCGGGCCGTTCCGCGCAGCGCGGCGCATTGTATGTTTGGCCCGCCTTAAATGAAAGTTTTAAGTGTCATTTCAGCGGGGCGCATCAAGTTTGCATAAAGAATAAAAAGGGGCGTTTATTGTGGCCCGTTTATAGAGCCGCGACGGTGCCCCCGCGCGATCCTCTAAATATCCCCGGCCGCCGCAACTTGCGGGGAATTATTTAAGGCGCCGCGGCTGATTTATGTTATGAATTTCGCAGTCGGCCCGCCGGCGGCCAACTTCTTAATTATACAGATACAATTCGAGCGATTCGGCGGGAGGGAGGTGGGCGGTTATCTTGGCCGGCAAGAGCGGAGAAGTCGAAAGGCATCCGAGACAGCGCGGCGCGACGAAATTCGCGGTCGGCTCGGATATTCGATAATTAAGCCTCCCCCCTCCCTCCCCACCCTCCCCACACCCAACGGCTCGGCGCGGACGCGTTGGAAACTCGCCGGCACAATTAGCGCCACCGGCCGATATGTAAAATGAATTATCGTCCTGGGCTTTGACCCGGAGGGGGTCGCGGCGCGTGGGAGAGCATTATTACTCCGCGGCGTTCAATTCGATTACGATTTTCTTTCGGCCACTTCGACGCGAGAACGGCCGCCGCTCAAAGAAATTAATCACGCGAGATGCACGCGTCGCGCGGACGCGCCACGATTCCACGGGCTGCGCGCGAGTTTGTTCATCAGATTTGCCAGGTTGCTTCGTATAATTTCAGATTCGATCTTCGAACGCGGAGATCCCCAGCGATTGTTGCTGTATTTCGCGGGGTCTACTTTGTAGGAACGACTGAAAATGTGATTAACGTTAATCTGATTGAATTAGCATTAGTGACAAATCATTTCCTGAATCGTGACTGGTTTCGTTAGTCATTTCCGGTAACACTGCTTTCATTAGTCAGAAATACGTCTGAGTCGGTATTTTTATGTTTATCCGTTCGTTAATGGTCTTCTGGCATAAGGAAAATGATCTATTCGTGGTATTTCTTCTACATGTACATGTTAATTAAATCTTTTACACAGAGATGAATCAACAATTACATAACGATACTATGAGAAGAACGACGGTACAACCTTTTTCATTCTTAGACTCTTTACCTATGAATTTATTTATCATACTGCTGAGATTTTTCTGTTTAAAATGGAAACAAGCATGTCGAACTTTGAACCAGATTTATTTATGAACAAATAAATGTACAAGAGTCAGTTATACAACTTGCACGTCAATATTTGATATTTATTTATAATAGTTTGTTTTATAGCAGACTTTCTCCTATTCTTGTAAATTTATACATCAGCTAACAATCAAATGTCAGTGAATATTTTATCTGACACATTTTTATTCTATCTCAGCCACTTTCTGAAAATTATTAAACCAGACAGCGTAGAGAAACAGCGACACGAAGAAATCTAAAGCTAGTCGGTTCGAAGGTACGTCCAATGTTAATCAATTTCTCCGTTCGTCCCCGGAATAATTAACCTCCGGCAAGGGTCACGGGCGCGTCGGACCGAAAACCACCCCCGGGACGATTTTCCATTCCAGAGAGGGGGGGGGGGACGACGACGAAAGAATCGCCTAGGAACATTTTCCGCAGGGCTCCCACCGACTCGACTTAACAACGGCGAATGTAACTCGCCCCCTCCCCCCCTCCCGCATCGATTACCATTCCCACCCACGGCCGGTATCATCTCGACGGAGCGGCGGCCTTATTCCCGTCTCTGTTCGCCGCGGTGTCTCGTCGTTTCGGCTTCTTGTTCCACGGAATTACCCTCGGCTCGTTGAATCTTTAATTTCCGGCGGAGAAGGGCGCCTCCGGCCGGAACGATTTTTGGCGATATTTTCGAGGACGGCGAGAGGGGTGGGGGGAGGGGAGGGGAGGGGTGGCTCGTGCGCCACGTGGCCCGACCAGAATCCCGCGACGACGAAGAGGATGCGACGTTACCCCGGCCGTGCGCCGAGCCCCGAGGCATCGACGTCGGATTTTCAATGAAATTAAATTCCACCCGTAAGGAAGGGTGGGGGTGGGCTGGGAAACAAGCCGCCCGCGCCGCTCCCGGCGCACCGTTTCGAATAACTTTTCGCGGAGGAGGGCCCCGCCGCTAGTCTTTCGAATTACCGATGCACCGGGAATTCGTTTTTCGAGCGCCCCCATCGATCCGCCCGCGCATCTGTCGCACCCGTCGCTCTCCTACCAGGACTCCTGCGCTCGCCGTCAGATTCCTTTTTCGAATATTTTTCCACAGTTTCGCCTGTCTTCCTCCCACCCCCCTTTCCACCTCTCTCTCTCACACTCTCGCTCTCACTCTCTCTCTTTCTCTCTCTCTCTCTCTCTCTCTCGGTCCCGTGTATCCAGTGTCCGGCTATCGGATTTCCGGCAGAGAAAACGCGATACGCGCCGACCTTTCGACCTGCCGACAAATTGGAGGGCGGGAACTTCCTAGCTGATGGATGAACTTTTGAGTCACGTCGCACGGCTTCGAGAAATTTTGACGGGTATTTATGCGGATCCACGAACCTGGCGCCGCCCCTCGGGTACACACCCCCCTATCGGGAGCACCGCTGGCTCTGTAATTTTTTAGGAGAACCTTCACGGAACGACGGCCGAGGTGCTGGTATCGCCTGGTTCTGATATTATGGCGCACTGTTCATAGAAACTGCGATCCGTCTCTGTGGAAACTTCCGAAAATTCTGTAGAAATCTGGAGGAATCCTGTTGCAGGACAATAGGGACTCCGAACACTTATTTTCATAATATTGATTGTGTTAATCATTATATCTTATAATATACATCATACATTATATTATATGTAATATTATACATTATAGGTTAAACCTTATACATTGTGCATTGTGCATTGTGCATTGTACATTGTACACTGACATAACCTTGTACATTGTACATTGACATAACCTTGTAAATTGTACATTGATGTAACCTCGTATACTGTACATTATACATTAACATAACCTTGTATATTGTACATTGACATAACCTTATAAATTGTACATTGATATAACCTCGTATACTGTACATTATACATTAACATAACCTTGTATATTGTACATTGCATATTGTACATTAACATTACCTTGTATACTGTACATTCCACATTGTACATTGACATACCCTTGTGTACTGTACATTGTACATTATACATTATACATTATACATTGCACTACTATTCGATACATTATAATTGAGTGGAGAACTGGAATTAAATTTTTAGATAACAGAACGTCTCAGTATACTACAGAAATAAACGTCGAGATAGCTGCGACAATGGAGCGCCGTCTAGACGGCAGAATTTTCTTGCCATTTCCCGGAACAACGAGACGTCGACGACGCCGCGCCGGAGGTTCGGTTTTTTCGGAAAGCAGAGTTCTCCTCACGATAGAAGGCCGGCCTTTAATAAACGAGGAAGACGCTCGTCGCGAGTAAACAAGTTTCCGCGGAGTAATAAACCAGCGCGACGTTTTTCGTACGGCGAAGAAATAACCGTGGCCCGGGCGAGCACGCGAGACAATGGTGCTGGCCGTTATTGTGAATTTAGCATAAATTCGCGGCGATTGGCGCGAGAGGCTTTAAGCGCGACAACGCCCGCGAGAAAAATTAGCACTTGTTATCTGGAGGGGCGCGACAAGCGGGGCCACAATGCCGGTGGAGAAGCTCGCCGGGAACAATGACCGCGAAACTCGGTGGGTCCCCGAACAATATCAGAACGTGATTTAATTTTTGATTACGAAGAGAACGCGGACGGTGTCCCCGGGTCATCATTCTTTCGCGCGGCTTTTTCGCTTAATTAAGTCGCCGCGATTATGTTCCGGCGCGGATCCGCTCCGCTGTCTGGACGAATGGAACTGAGAAATGAATATTGCAGCTGCAGGTTGAGAATGTTCGAGAACCGGGCAATTCTGGGGCATCGATAACAACGACGGCGATACTAATGCGACAAATATAGGATTGCTTATTTATTATGCGATTAGTAATTCAATCGCAGTATTTTTGATAATTTAGCTGAAGCGAAAGCGCTTCTTTGGGAATTGCGAAGAAATTTGTTGTTGCATCGCGGAGGAAAAGGAGAGAAATGATTTATCAGTGAGATGGTTGAAAAATAGCTTAGAGCAATAATTATGATAAATAATGCTGTGTAAAATAGTTTATGATAAGCTTGTTCTTTTATTCTTTCTTATAAGTTAATAAGAATTGTAAGACAAGTTAAAAGATCGTTTCGTTCTTTCGTATAATCATAATAATAACGCAGTAAATATTGAATTCCATGGTCGATACAATTATTAACATTCAGAGCATCGGTACACGGACTCGATATATAAATGTTGTTATTTGACCATCATGGCAATTAATTGAGGCGATCGCATGTTTCATTAAAGCATGTACCTATATTAAACAGTCCATGAAGTGTACCTTAATTCTGAAACCTGCCACGTTCGAAATGCCTAATTTCTTATTTTACAAATCTATAAATCTTATTATCTATTTTACAAATATTAAAAATCTATTTGTAAAATCTAGATAAATGTGATCTCATTTTTATGAGATGATAACACCAGTCACCATTACTATTCGATAGATTTGATGTCGAAATAATTGCTAAAAAAAGTTATAAATAATCCTTAGAATACCTTGTTATATTCTTATAAAAAAGGAACTCTGTTTCAATATCAAAAGTAAAGTTGATAGAAATATTGTAATAATGATTTTAATAAGCCACCTCCACAATTCAACAAGTTTTCATAAAATCAAAGTACTTTTTCGAATAAAACCAAAAATCGAAACAATAACCTTAGCAAAAATAGAATAACTTTCTCCTATCCTTTAAAGGGTTGTCGTACTACTCTTCGTAATACGAGAACCCGAGGAAACGTGGGCTAACAATGAACAGTCCCATCTGAAAATTCTAAACAAACGAAGACGCGGTTCGCCATTCGACAACGATAATAACGCTTCGTGTGGGTTGTTGTTGCAGGATGAGTGCGCCGCGATGCTCCAGGACCTCAGCGACAAGATCAACAACAAGCACCACGAGGTCCACACGCATCCCCTGCTCTCGATCTTCAAGATGGCCGAGGTCGAGGTCAAGTTGCCCTACAGCAACGAGGCGGCCGGTCTCGGGAGGTCGAGCATCCTCCTCGCCGCGATCCTCCCGGTCCTCGGCCTGGTTCGATCGGCGTCTACGTGTCTGATCGCCTCGTGACACGGGCCGCAGACCGCCGCCCACACCTATTGAAGAGGAAGCGTACATTGTTTGAAACGAAACGGGGGAATAAGCAAGAGGAACAAGAAGAGGAAGAAAGGAAGAAAGAAGGGAAAGAAGGGAGGAAGGAAGGAAGGAAGGGAACGGAGTCGCAGCAGCTGGGAAAGGGGGAAGAGAGGAGTCCAGGCCGGAATAAAAGCTGGAAACCATATAAATATATACATACGTACATACATATTCGTTGCTCGGTTCCACACCGAGGAACGAACGGCCTCGGGCGTGTGTGTGCATCAACGAAACAGAGTCGAGCTGGCGCACCTAATTAACGGGGCTCTAATCTTCGTGCCTCGTGGATCAGATACGTAGAGAATTCTGGCTCGTTAGCCGGCCGATCGAGGATCCCGCGCGTCTTCGCGAGATCCGATTTAAACCGGCTTCCCGCCTATTCGCGATCAACGCGACGATAAAAATGACTCGCCTCGCGCGAGAGAAATTCATGCGGACGTTCGGCCGTCATCTGTCACCCGCGCCGCGGCTGCAAAAATGTCCCTCCGAAAACTGAGCACGCGGGACGCGGGATCCCAATTATACTCTCAGCCCTTTTCTAGTTTAACTCTGGCAAAACCGGTGGTAATTATGGTATTCTCAAAATTAACTTTCGTTTTATAAACACTATATTAATGGTGTATTCGTTTGCAACGTTCTATCTTTTTATAGGTTATTTAACTCTTCTACGGTGTTTAGGATCGTGCGCTAGGTTTACATTACCTTTTTAAGTATTAATTTGTTTGAGATATATTTATTGAGTCAGGAAATCAATTCTTACTTTTTTTCTGTACTTTTATGTCAGTTATATATTATAACTTGTATTATATATTATAATACAGTTTCAAACGTTAAATAATCTTAGCTTATATGATTCGAGCACCATTGGCGAACTTTTTATGATTACCAAGGAAGAGTTAAAACGTAACTTACCACTTAATTCTGTCGTCTCGAAAATCCATAATCCATCTGGAAAAATCTTGCAAAATTAGATGATTTATTAATCATTTGAGTTATTACTCAATGGGACGATTTAAATAACCCGGTATCCGATTTCCTGGTTTATTTTTCTCAACGCATTTCGTCATGGATCCTCGGACCGCGCTTTTCCAAGCTCCGCATGAATTTTCCGCGCGCGGTTCGCCTCGAAACCGAGAGAGAGTTTTCGATGCCGGTTTCTCCGAACGCCGTTTCCTCGAGCGAATCCTCGAGCGCGGTACGTTCCACGTCCAGTCCGCTTCCGCTCGCCAGCTTTCGATTGAACGGAACGGTCGAGGGCCGGCGGAATTTTCGACGCTCGTTACAGCGGGAACGCGCTCGAAGACGCGCCGGAAACGAGCCGATACAACCGGCACGAAACATTTACGAGGGCCATTCGATCGTGAGCGGAACGAGCCTTAGCCAACGGAATCGATTGTTACAGGACCGGCGGTGGGAGGGGAGGGGAGGAAGGGCCAGATATTGAGCTCGATTCCGCGCCGGTTGCATTTTCGCGGGGCGGACTTTTATTGCCGCGACACCGCCCGGCCTCGCTACGTGGCCCAATAATAAGGGGATCCCATATGCGGGGAACGGACCCGGGTCCGAAAACACGCGGCCGGTTCGCGGTGCTGGGTCAGCGGCGATATTGCAGCCGGACCGGAAACGGTCATTAGAACGGCCGGCGACATATTGGAAACGGCGCCTTTGCAAATGTTAACGTTTAAACGTTCGCGCTTTGTCAGCTCTGCGAACTTTTTTCGGCCGAGCTTCCTGCAACCGGAAGCGAACGTTTCCGTGTAATTGTTCAACAAGTTTCATTGAAAAATATTGATAATTGGCGGAGATATAGACAAGACACAAAAATGCCATTTTTAAACCTGCGGAAGAGTTTTTGGCGCGGTACAATTCATTTTTTTCTGGAAAACTGGTTCACTTTTTCGATGGAGACTTTTTGCGTTTGAAAGAGTATATTTTCGAGCTTGTAAATTTTCAATCGAAACCATTGAGAATTGGTAAAAATACACGGGGATATACCTTCTCGCGGCGAGAATTGTTGTAATCGCCTCGATTGTTGATCTTCGCGAATTTTTTTCGCGAGAACCGGTCGAGCTTCTCGCAACGCGACTTTTCGCGTTCGAAAGAGCGTATCGTCAAGCGGACATCGTAACATTTTCATTAAACGATATTGACAATCGGCGAAGATAAAAGCGCCGTCTGCGGTACAGCGATTTTTCGCCGGGTTTCGCTTTAAAGCCGGATAGCGCGGTAGAATCCTCTTTAAACGGACACGTGACCGCGAGACCAATTACAGAATTGATTCAATTACGGTCGATTAAACCGCGCTCCGAATTTCATTTGCTTTTTAGGTCAGATTTCGAAATACCGTCTGACGCGATTCTGCGGGGAAATTTGCATTTTAATTCGAACAATTTAATTGGAACAATTCGAAGAAACTGCGATTAAATCAAATTCGATTCGCGCGAGTGGCGAGCTAACAGTTCAAACGGCGATCAAATATTTCTAAAACTCGAAACGAGCGATTTTTTTCATCCTCGGAAAGACATTCGCGCGGAATCCGAATGGCATTCAGCGAGAAGTGCTGCCGGTGTCAGCCGCGACGGGAAGAGCTTAATCATCGCGATAAATCCGGACTAGTCACTCTCGATTTATTAAGCGAACAGTTTCGGTGCCGCGGGATTTTTATGGTGCTCGTTCCGCTCTTTAGAAACTCGAATGGCTCCTTCACTTAATTCCCCTTCCCGGTACCCCTTTTTTTCTTCTCTCTCTCTCTCTCTCTCTCTCTCTCTCTCTCTCTCTCTCTCTCGATTCCATAACGCCGCGAGAACCCAAGCCCCGCCCGATCGCAAAACCGATTACGAGGGAAGAAGAGAACGATCCCCGATCGCCGGCAAACGGCGCCAGCGCGTGTAAAAAAAAAATTGAAGAAGCACCGTAGAAGTCTGTAAATGACAACCGCTAATTTATGGTATACCTAAATAGGCTAGCAAAAGCGAACGCTCCTCCTGTATCGGACCATTTAGGTGTTTGTTAAAGTTCAGAGCTAAATTTAAAGAGCGTTTCAGGCGTCGCGGGAGGCTCGAAATGTGTATAGAGATATAACTGTAGATTGTTGATAACGTTGTAACAAAGACGGAAGGGCTCGGAGAAACTGTGCTCTCCCTTTGGACGAGAGAAGACGGTCAGCGTCTCTCGCACGGTTCTCTCGTTCGTTCTTTGCCGTCGAATCGACACAAAGATGGAAAATCGATGCACAAATCCCCATTTACCTTGCAACGTCACTCAAAGTATACTAATTTTAATATCCGATTCACTTCCACGTAGTGGAAAATTATATAATTTGAACTCCCGACATTCGAGTTTTCAATATGTACCAGCAAACATGACAATTTTTCTGTATTATTAAAATTTTGCGAGTAGTACAAGTACGTAAGAAGTCAGGCGGCTGAAGTTACTTCTGAAAAAGTAGTATAACTCAATGGCAAGTCGGACGTGTCATTTCCGTCACACTTTTAACTTTATTCTGAGATGGAAGACGCAAATGTTCTTTACTTTTCATCAGATAATATATAATAACGGAATACGAAATGTAAAAATAAAAGGAAAAATTGTAAGCATTGACAAAAGATAAAAATAGATACTCATCGAAATGATCACTAATTTTTTTAATTTATAATTATTCAGATTTTGAAGATACATTTATGAGTTATTTACTTGCCTCGAATATTTCAATATTATTGATTAAAAATCAGAATAAATATCTTGCTGTTACTTTTATAAATTAATATCAACTTTTATATACTAGTATGATTTTAGTACTTCACAAATACAATATTAAAATCAGTATAAAATGTCTAAAGCGTATCCATGGCGTGATTGGAAGACAGGTGGCTAAACAAACACAATCTGCAGCATGTTGACCATTTACCGGTCTTTGAAAAATGTGTCGAATCGACGGGCGAGACGAACGAGGATTAGAAAAGCTTCGGCGAGAGCACGCGAGAGCGCGATCCGGTTTAATTATGTTTCGGCGCTTTCGACATGATAAAGCGTGTCGCGGGCGGGATAATTCCGCGACGGCGTTCCTCGCGGCGGAGAGACACCCGGGTTTAAAACGGTCGATTTGTCACCGGGAAGGAGAAAGAAGCGGAAAACCGGGTAAACTTCTAAACAGGGGCAGTAACGCGCGCGCGGCGCGTGTGACGTTTACAAACGACGCCGAAACACACGACCTCAAATTATTCAGCGGTAACACCTCGTCCCCGCTGGTCGGCTCGATTATAATCTCGACGCCGCGCGACCGACGCGTGCCGAATACTAATTTTCCGAATTCCGGTTAGCCGCGACGCGAACGCTCCGTCGGAAATTCGGGAAATTCTTCACCGATCGCCTCGTTGCCAACGGATTCGATCGCACGGAATTATTTCGGCCTTGCTGCAGCCACGGGACGGCGAAGGTATATCGCTCTTTGAACGCGTGCGATTTAAAGTTAAAGTTTAATGTTAAAGTGCGATTTAAAGTTGCGCTGGTTTTCATTACCTTCTTATTGATTAGAGAATTGGACAGTCGAATATTTTATACCGGAGAGTTATAGAGATTATAGAATTTTAAATCTGGGGATATTATATCTGGAATTTTAGGTCGGGAAATATTATATCTGGAAATTTTAAATATGGAAATTTTAGATCTGAAAATCTTCGATCAGAAAATTTTACATCTAAAAATCTTGGATCTAAAAATTTTCAAACTGGAAATTTGAGATCTGGAAATTTTAGATTGGGAAATTTTAAATCTGAAAATCTTGGAACTGAATATGTAAAATCTGGAAATTTTTGATCTAAATATCTTGGATCTAAAAAATTTTAATCTGGAAATTTTAGATCAGAAAATTTTAAAACTGGAAATCGTAGACCTGGAAATTTTAGATCTGGAAATATTAGATCAGATAATTATACATCTAAATAAAACGTCTGTTATCACTCGAAAAATGTTAAATAAACAAACGCAGTCTACTGACAATTTCACAACAGTCCCGGCGTATTTAACTTGTCGGAAATACTCAATACGACCAACAATTTCGCCAGATTTTTAAACAGACTTTCACGCTAAACGGGGCTCACGAAATAAAACGTTTAAAAACGCTCGCTTAATATCGCTGTGCGACTGCAGTTTCGGTGAATGAATCATCAAAATTTGCATTTAAATGTCCGCGGCGCAGTCTGCTCGCGCGGAAGGTAAAAGTAAAAAGGTAACCATTTTATTCGTAAACATGCGGAACGCTTGACGCATTTTCCAGCGAGTCCGGGACGAAGCGAGAAGAGGCGACCCGTTGCGATCCCGCGTCCCCTTCTCGGAGACGGCGAATCGGCTTTCAAGAAACCGGATCCCGTCGGTTGATCGTTTTAAGCGGTGATTCTTCTGATTCGTTTTGCCGTGCCGCGGCGACGGGGAGAAAGGCGGAGTTACGGCTGGAAAGCGGGGGCTGGACAGGACATATTTCGCGAGTAAGCGTTACACGGCGTCCGCGCGCGACAAGCGGACGGATAACGAGGAACGAAACGCGGTAGAGGGTGGGGGGAAAAAAAAGAGAGGAAGACGACGGAACAGGCGAGAACGGTTTGCGGGACGGGGACGGCGGAGCGTGAATCGTCGGGGAATCCGATTAGGAGGGTTTCGTCAGTTTAGGGGAATTAATTGTGCGCGCTTCCTCGCGCGAGTCCGTGTAAAAAAAGAAGGCAGCGAAATAGCAAAGAGGAGGCTAGCGAAACGTATCTGGCTCGCGTTCGTTTGTTTTTTTAAACGCGTGTCCGAACGCACGTGTTCCCGTTGATACCGCTCGACACCTCGAACATATCAGATACCAGCTCTGCTGGCTAAAGTTTAAACGAGATCGACGACGATGTTGTTGTAAGTAGCGGATGTTTCGAGTTCTATTGAATTTATTAGAGAAATTAAAGGTTTGTTCGGGTCCTCTTCGGGGACGAAAAATAATTTAACTATTGTTGACGAGGATAGTTGGCCTCGAGGGAGCTTTCTCCCGTAGGTAAAATTTAATGCGATCTGTCTTCGAGAAGACAGCGGAGCTGTTTCGTTTTTTGGGATCCGGTTGAAAGGGCTGACCAAAGTCAGGAGTGACGATAGAGCTCTTTAACCCATTGCACTTTAACGAGTCAGACTCGTGACAAAGATTCCACGCTAGCTCTACTATATATAAATATTATCAATTTCTTTAAAATCCTTTTTTAAGTCGAAACCAAATTGAATTCTTAAATTCAAAGTAAATAAAACCGACACAAAAGATAAAAATTAGCTGGTCTTATTAAGGAAAATATTAAGAAGTGATTGCTAATCAACGCAACGTGAGAAGGAGTGCAAGGGGTTAAGCGCCTGTTTTAATGTCACGCGGTTTGTGGTTCGATGCAATAACGTATTATCAAATGTCCTTCTTCGGAAAGCCTAGTCTAAAATTCAGTAGAATGAACTGACGATAGTCAGACATATCAATCAAGTTCCTTTACGCGTTGTTCCATCCTGACGCGGTTTGTGGTTCAAGGCAATAATTCTAAATGCAAGTCCTCTCTTGGAGAAGTTTAATTAAATATTCAGTAGAAAAGGCTGATCAAAGCCAGACATATCGTTCAAGCCTCAGCAGACATTGTTTCGAAGTCATGCAATTCGTGATCTCATTCAATACTGTAAAATGATTCTCCTGACTCGTTGAAATTGATTAGATCTACAGCCAGTGGAGGAGAATTGAAATGATCAGACGAATGGAGTATTACTTGAAGAGTTGCTATTTTGAAATAATTTCAAAGTGGCACAGTTTTAAGCCCGATATTAAATACAAAATTCATGAAATATGTTGAAAGAGCTTAATCAAACTGTAATACTCAAATGGAGAAGGTCTTTAACCAGTTAAGTGTGTTTGACGACTATATCCGTCGCGGAGATGTGGCAGAATTTTGTGTCATGACGATTATATCCGTCACGCGTAAAATTTGGTTACAATTTGATATTTAAATTATAATTCTGGCGACAACTAAAATAAATTCGTAAATTTTAATATGTTTAAAATGTTTTCATGTCAAGATGAAATGAAACGAACAAATGCAAAATTATAAATAATTTGAGTTGGATTCATAATTTCCTTCGTCATTGCTTGATTATCGCGACACACACGCTGGTGGACGCTTCGCAAAGAGATCGCCACAGTTAACTGGTTAACTGAAAAGAATAAATTTCACAAACTCCGTGATTCGATTCAATATCATAAACAGGCTAAAAATCTTTCAAAAGTCTCCTTAAAAATCCATTAGAATAGTCCGACCGTAGTCGGACACATGAAACCGTCATTCCCACGGTCGCGACTCGATTCGACGATAAAAATCGAATAAACAGAACTACAGAGTTCATTAGATAATTCTGCGCGAACTCAACGAGCGAATCATCATCCTCTATAACAAGGGTCTGAACTTTTCTACGAATCTCTCGGCTTCCAGTTAAAGAACGAACAAGAAAACGCTTAAACTAAACTGTAGAACGAAGACTCTCGTCGCGTTTCCTCGATTCTAACGTCGACGTTAAAACACGCTTCTCTAGATCAAAAGCCGCGAGGAGATCGGGCGTCCGTCGCTGGACGCGCGAGATCAAAGGTGGCGGGATCCTTGTCCCCGGAAACGTTCCCGATGCTCGCGCGGTCGATATCCGGCGGCGAACTACGACGCGTAAAAACGTCCGGGGAATTAAGCCGGCCGGGCGTCGTATAATTAGTTGAATTTCGTCGGGGAAGTGGAACGAACGTGAGCCAGATCGGGATGGTACGTGACGTGGCTATCGGCAAAGCAATAATGTATAAAGTTTACGATCCACGAGCACGTCGCTCAAAAGGGTGATGGCGCATACTCGGCGAATGTATAAATGTCACGTTATACATAACACGCACGTAGAGAACAGCCCTACCCCCCTTCGATATATACATATATGTATACATAAAACAGTGTCACCGCGTGTATACATATATATACAGATATACGTATATATATATATACATATACATATATATACATATACGCCCAATGTACGTGTACATGTGTATGTTAGTTCGCGTCGAGCAAAGAAGGAAAAAAAGAGAACCGTGTCTCGATCCGGCCGGATGCGAAGATCGATCTCGCCGGTGCGGAGGATCGATCGATCGATGCGCGGCCGAGGCTCGCTTAAGTTCGCGGGATCGCGGAACGTGCTTCCACGCAGTCTCGCGAAGCGCACGGAAGTCGCCCGCGAAGTCGTTCCCTGCTCCGGAATTCTTTTGACGCGGCGCCTCTCCCCCCCCCCCCCCCCCACCCATGGAATATTCCATTACACGGTCCCGGCAAAGAAAGTATTTGTACCTTCATAGAACGATTCCGCGCGTTCCCGGATTACGTTATAAAAATTTCCCGGCCGCTCCCCCGGGAGCTCGCGCGGATATCCTTTATTTATCGCGCGTTGTCCCGGCAAAGGGGACCCACCGGCGAATACTTCCTCTGGCTGGCGGCCGGCCCTCGTAATTAGACCGGCTGACTCTCCCGGCAAGAGATTTCCGCGAGCGGATGAAACGGAATTTCATTTCTCGCGTCGAAAATAATTCACAAAAGCGCGCGCGCGCTAGCCGAGTATTCTTCCCCGATGATCCCCGACGCGGTCCGATCGTCTGCTCGCGATCGAATCTGTCCGGGGCTGGTTCGTTCGCTTTCGATGGTTGCGACGCGTACGAGACGCGTACACGAACGCCGTAGATAGAGCTCTTGTAGGTATTAAGAATCTGCGCACAGGTTTTACCGCACCGAAGAGTCTAGGATCCTCGAGGCGCCGGGCCTCGTCCGTTCTCGCGGTTCGATCGTTCGGCGATTTTCGTGGGGAGCGTGAAACGTCATCGCGGCCGCGGAACGGACCGGGGCTCGGCTCTCCGAGCTACGCTTCTTAATTATTGCAGCACAAACGAGAAACACGCACAGACTCGTGACTATTATTTTTGATTTACGCCGAGCAGAACGGGTCTTCGACTTCGACGCTTCGCGGGGCTGCGGGGAGCGTTCGTCATAATCGAGCGGAATGAGAGAGAGAGTGAGGAAGAGAGAGTGTGTTGCGGGAACGATGATTTCCAGTGCCGGAAGTCGACGGGATCGCTACGAAACAGGGAATATGTTTTCTTCCAATGAGTTGCACTCGCGGGTCTTCGACGCGGCCGATCAGCTCGCAAATTCGCGATATCTTTGTAGGCGGAAAAATCGTCGACGAAGACGCGGCGGCGCGCGGAGGCCCTTCGATACGATTACACAAGCGACGCCGTTATTTTGCGGGCTCGAACATCCTCGAGAGCTGTTCGAGGTGCGTGCGCATTCGAATGATTCCGGAGGGAGCAACGAGTCAGCGCTATTGTTCGGGAACGGGGGATTTCGTTTATGGGACGACAATGATAAACAAAACAGAAAAAAAAATACACAAACACACACACACGGTGGTTCCAATTGAACATATCAAGGCCTCTTAGAAGTGGCCAGCCAATGAGCGGTTTTACTCTGGTTTCACGTAGATTCAGTTTTTTCGATGCTTTTTTCGAACGCCGGGGGCACAGGAAACACGCGAAGCGATTCGTTCGCGCACTGTTGCCACCCCCGCCCGAGGATTTCCAAGCGGGAAAATTATTTTACTCGCCGATGGTTATGATCTCGGCTGAACGAAGCTGTTTTATCGCGCGAGCCGGCGCGGAAAATCCTCTGAGCCCGCAGAGGGCGGCGTTGGCAACACTGGGAACGCTCGTCTCGACGCCGATCGTCGCGCTGACTGTAAAAGCCGCGAACGAATCATACGCCGGTACTGTGGCGGGGGTCAGAAATCGATTTTCCCCGAGGCACGCTGCGCCGTGCCTCTCGTATTCGATTCCCTAGCTAGTAAGTAAGCTCACGAATGCGTTCCTGTCTTACCGACGACGAGAAATGTACCGTCGCTCAATACTACCCTGCTTTAGTCACTAGTCTCGCGGAGAACTACCTCATTCCTGGTGCCGTGATACCACAGACGAGGTATGGGGAGTAGATCGAACACCGTATGGAGTTTTACCGTATATTCTGAAATACCGACACCTCTGAAAGGCAGAGGTCTTCTTGCACCCTCTGCCTAAATAGAAGTCTTCTACTGAACTATACAAAACTGCAGCGCGGAAATTTCGATTTTACAACGTTGTCTGCTCTAAAAATGCATCACACTATATAGGTTGCTACATGAACCACACAATTCCCAAAACCCTTTTTTCGGTGATAAAATAATTAATTGCGTGTCGCGTCTGCTCCTACATCTCGTCTGCGACGATACCGCTCGCGGTACCGACGGGACTGCGTCGACGGTTCGAGACATTTTCCAGCGACTGTACCAACCGATGGTACCGTTCTCGAAGATCCAAAAAGCTCCGCGAAACTCTAAACAATAACTAAACAATTCGTTTCGCAAAACTCGACCGAACTTTCGAAACTCTCCGTTGACTTCGACGGAAATCAAATTCCTCGCCGCGGAGCTTTTAGGGTGTTTCCACCTGTCGACATTCGGGGGATTCCCCGACGGAAGTCCCTAGAATTAATTCCTCGCCGTCTGTCGGCTGCGTCCTTAGCGTAGGCGGACGTGTCCTACTTCGTTTCTTCTTTTCGAAGCGGAACCGACGCTCTGTAAATTGTTCTGTGGAGCATTCGTGGTTTTTGCCGTTCAGTTTCTCCACGTAGATCGTTGGCAAGCCTGTTTCCTAGGGGGACGGTAATTCCCCGTGTTTCTCCGTCGGTAGAGCAGAACGACGGCTCAACCTCTCCGACTAACACACTTGACGAACACTAAAAAAAAAAAAAGAAAAACGAAAAAAAACGCGTGCAATTATACATATATATATATACCCGTGCGCGTGTATACGTATACATAATATACGTAACGTATATATATGTATATACGTATATACATATTCATATACATATATATATATATTTTATTACTTGAAACGCACTCTGACCCCGGCCACGCGTGTAACATAATACAAGAACCGTAAGACTACGTAAATGTATACTTAAGTAGCGCACCATTCAAGATGCTTGATCCTTCCTAAACGACCTGCGTAAAATCCTTCAGACGACCGTCAACTTTCGGACAACCTCTCGTCTCGCGAGCCTCTGCTAGCTAAATCAATATATCATCCAGATCGCGATCGGCGCGCTGTTCCAAACAAACAAACGTCGATGAAATCCGACGATAATTAATCTCACTCCGCTGATTAGTTCCATTTGTGTAAATCGTTCCGTAAAAATGATCCGAGTCGATGTCAAGAAGCAAACACCGACCGCGATGTTTCTTTTAATTATTTTAATCGTCGCGGTGGTTCCGTTCGGTTTCGCGTTACGACAAATGCGGCGGATCCGCGGCGCGGTCATTAGCGGCCGTAACCAGTGATTGCAATGTTTAATTGGAACCGGGCCGCGCGCGCTCGTGTTTTCCTTTAGGCCGGCCGCGACGGAACAATTTGCGCGGGCAAAATCAGAATTAAAAAACCGGCCGAAGCTTTTCATTTGGGCCGCGTAACCTGGCCGTTCGGCCGAGCCGCAATCATCGAACCAGCCGATATAAATCAACGGGAGGGAACACGGGTCGGTGGGTTCCCACTGTCCGACGCGACACGCTCGATGATTTACCGTCCGCTTTTGCATGCCAGCCGGCTGATTTTTCGAATATAAGAGCGCGCGCACTGCCGGCGGATTATTACGGGGCGCGTATGTCAGCTTTCGTTTCCAGGAGAAAAAAATGTGTCGGTGTTGTCGTATATGGGTTCTTTAAGCTGCGCTAGGTTTTTGATAACGTACTAGGAGAAAGCATGAATTTAGAAACATGTGGGTGCTATTTATACATGTGTCTTATTATAAAAAAAAAACGGGTCAATTACTGGTCATGTTCGTTTCAATTCAGTTCGAAGATAGATGGAAACGCGTAACGTTGCCGAAATTCTTTCTACGCTTTATGGCGCGGTATTAGCGTTACGCCTGTCGTCGAAATAAGGGATTCTGCATTTTTTTATTGAAAATGTATTGAAATTATGGAGCGTTTCAGGGAGAATTATTCAGTAAATAATTCAGTAAATAATTTAGTAAATAATTCAACGAAACTCGGTGGGTTTAGTGTTAGACGCGATTACGATTACTTACGTCCAAAATCATTTCGTACACGGTGAACGCGTCGCGTATCGCGACGTTTCGACGACGAACAAATTCCATTACATCGCGGAACGTCGATGCGAGAATTTCGAAGGCAGCGTCCCCCGGCCTCCGTAACGGTTCCTCGCGTTTACTTGTATCGCCGCAAGTGTCCCAGTTCCCACAGACGGTGTACAAAGCGGCGTTTCAAAGTTCGCCGAGTCGGTGGGCACGACAAATTAACTCGTTCTAATGAATTGCTTTCCATTCTGGACGGCCACGCGCGCGATCTTTCGAGCACCGTGGACAGGTCCCGAGGACTTTGTCCGCAACGGTGATCCTCTGTTTACGGTGCCGCGAGTGTCAACAGAACCAGGTTTCCTCCCCGTGGATACCGACGTCAAAAGGTTTCGACCAACGGGGTACCGATCGCGAGGGTTGCGGAGCAGGGTGGCTGGACGCGGTTTCATCCCTCCCCGCCCCCCCCCTCTCGCGCCGCCACCCTTGTTTAATATTTAACGAGCGGCAGAGGCTCGCGAGACGCAAGAGGTCGCTTTAGGAGACGCAAAAGTGGAACGTCGCTTTTCAGTAGATCTCTCTCGGTTCGCACGCGGAACGGTGAACAGTCGGGCGAGAGGATAAAGCCGGGTTCGCATTACTCGCGCTCACACACCACGCTGGCGATGAACGCTGTTCGACCGACGACGGAGTCCCGCGATTTTTTTTCATGCGAAAATCGTTCGGATGCTTTTACGATCATCGAAGAATTGTCGATATTTAAATTGTTGTTATGTTATGACAAAAAGTCGTGCGACGATGGACTTGCCGCTATTTTAATACTCGACACATCTACATTTGTACCTTATGTTTTATTTCTTTTTATTTATATTTCCGAAATTTTATAAGCATAATGTAGCGAGTGGAAACCGAAGGCAAGTTTTTCCGAAAAAATGTGATTTCAAATGTCTGGCAAGACGTTGAAAAATTTTTTTCCTGAGCGACTCCAACGTAAATTTAAAGGCTGAAGCTTCTTCTTTACAACCACTATAAAAAAATTGATGTACGATTTTTTTTAACTGCAGAAACGAGAATCAAGTTTAGTAGTATACAGTCCTTACGGTGCGCTTTAAATTGTTGTACAATTGGCGCTATACCTCTCATTCAAAACTCCGTAAAATAACAAGAAGACATCAAAACTTATGTTTAGATGGATCACTCTAAAGGTTAAACTTCACATTTTGATATACGTCCAAGTTTATACTCGTACATCTCTTCGTT
>NC_135781.1:29821147-29875431 GCF_028453695.1 Augochlora pura
TTGATGTACGATTTTTTTTAACTGCAGAAACGAGAATCAAGTTTAGTGGTATATAGTCCTTACGGTGCGCTTTAAATTGTTGTACAATTGGCGCTATACCTCTCATTCAAAACTCCGTAAAATAACAAGAAGACATCAAAACTTATGTTTAGATGGATCACTCTAAAGGTTAAACATCACATTTTGATATACGTCCAAGTTTATACTCGTACATCTCTTCGTTACAAGATCGTATCATCTTACATATCAACGATTGTTTGGAGATTTAAAATTTATTTTTCGAACACCTTCGAAGCTGCTCTGCTCGACATGAAAAATCTGTTGGATTACGTCATCGGTCGAATACTGCTCCACGCTCAGACCACACTGACACTCACAGCATCGCTCAAATCCCGTGTTTCTCCGTCGACGTTACCGTGTTCCCGTTGAAATCGATAATTTTTTCCACGAACGTGGTGCGAGCGTCGCTCTAATGAGAATCAGGCTTAATAAAGGCGAAAGGGGAGTCCGTGGGTCCCCCCCCTCCCCCTGCGGGACGCGTGTGCGTGCACGGGTCGTATGTACGTCTGTATGCGTTCACGGTGTGCGCGTCTGTGTGCGTGCACGGGTCGTGTGCACGGTCCGTGCGCGCGTGTGTTGCGTGTGTGTGTGTGCTTCTGCGCGCGGTGTGTACACGCGCGTGCGTGTGCCCGGAAACCCTGTGTGGCTTTGCGCTTCGATCCAACGGGATGTCGAGGAGAGAAAATTAATAGTCGAATAAGCAACCGCGACGCGATTCATGTCCCAGATATTGTTTATTTGATGTGTGCGCTGAGAGGAAGAGCTTGTAACAGGCCTGACGCGAGCCGGCGAGCGCGATCGTTCGAACGCCGTTTGCCCCGGGAACGACTGTTTCATGGATAGCCGGCGATCGAAAGCGATCTTTCATCTACGCGGTCGGCGAAACCGCCTGATTAAAAGTCGCTTCGCGTCGTTCCGCGATAATGATCGCTGAACGTTCTTAGGAACGAAGGGATTCGAGAGAGACAAAAAAATCTCTGTGCGCAGAAACAGACACTTTTGTCTCAGTACTTGTCTCGATACGCTTTGTTGTTAACATGTGGAGGACTCGATGGAGAACGCGTCGCTGTATTACGAATTCTCAAAAGAGAAGAATATACAGAAGAATTAATTTCTCTATTTAAATAGAACCAATTTTATTGTATTCTGAAATGATTGCTTTCGCAGAAAATGCTACTTAAAATTCTTTTTATTCCATTTTATTCCGAACAAATCGTAAAAACGATCAGCGTTGCTTGTTTCCTTATCTCGAGTATTTAATCACTGTCTCAAATATTGTTTTAAATATTGTAATATCGTTTAAAGGAGGACAAATACGTCGCACAACAGCGAGGAAAGAAACGCGAGAGGCGTGCATTATCAGCGCGGAAGTTCGACGCGATTGGAAAGCAAACAGGTCCACGAGCGAATAAACATTTCGCCGGCGATATTATTCAGTTATGATAACGAAACAGCACTCGATTACAATCAACCTAAACGAACGCGCGCGGAGCTCCTGTTACAACGTATCCGCTTCCTAGCCGGAGACAATGGAATATATAATAATAGGAACACGAACGACGGACGGGGAGGTGCTCCGGAATTTCGAGGCGCGCACGCGACGTGTGCCTTTTTTCCACCGAGTTCCTCCATTGTTAAGAACCGACGAAATTTTTGTGCAACTCCGGGCCGATGCCGGCCTCGCGTCGGGCCTCGCCGCATTCGGTGGAAAACTCTGCGCTGTGCAATTTCCTCTGTCGTCCATTTGGAACGCGCGACGCTCGCGGGACAAAGTTTTCAATATTTGCTCCGGTTTGCTGGAACGTTGCGGCCGCGACGGCGAACGGGCGCGATTGATTCGCGATTATTCGGCGGAAAAGGACGCGTCGAGGCGTTCTCGTGTACACGGTGCATGGCTCCGAAACTTGCACGCTCTCGAGCTTCGTGAATCGAGGCAATAATGTAAAAGGATGGTAAAGAGTTTCGCGAGGTCTCAGAGACGCAACTTGGATTGTTTAAATAATCGTCGGGCTTGGACGGACAAAGAGATCAAATATCGGAGTTTAAAGGACACGCAAAGTCGAATTTCACAGCGTAGAGGTTAATTGACTGTGGATCATTGAGCGAAGTCTAATCGACCAAAGTGTATCGAAGTCTAATGTATCAAAAATTCGGAATAATAATTATATCATTATTAGACTGCGAATTTTAAGCATTTACGAGATAAATTACTAGTTGAAATTTAAAGAATTTAACAAACATTGTTATAGTCCTATCAACTCTATAAAATTTTTAACACGAGAAATGAACGTTTACGTAGCCGCTGAATCTTTCTGCAATTAAAGAAGACAGATTTTTCTTTACATTAAAATCCGCAGTCTAGTGATCGTTATAAGAAACTAACAGCATACTATAGACTATGTTAACAGCAATTGATGTACGCTGTCATTTCAAATAAATTCCGGCTAAGATCAAAGAATCGCGCAATCGTCCACAGTCGATCGCCGAAGGAGAGCGTCGAACGGCGCTCGAGCTCCCAGACGCCGTCATCCCCGTAACGACCGTCGAAATAATGATCACTTTTACGGTGTCTAATCGCCGAAGTTCCGGGCGTAGCCGACATTTTCCAACTTCCTGGCCGAAACTGCCGGCTCCCGCAGCCACGGCGACGAAGCGTCCGGGCTCGTTACGGCGATGACGGTTCCGCGTTCTAGGCGAGCGTGTGTGTAGGATCTCGTTGTAAATACCGCGATAAGAGGGGTAGCTAGAGAGCGTTGTCGGCCATTTATACGGTGCTTTCGGCCGAAGGACAGCCGGCTAGGGGTTGGTGTGCAGGGTTTGGTCGGGTACGCGGCAGCGAGTCCATCCATCGGGAACGGTGCAGTCAGGGAAGGGGTTCCGTTTCCTAGGCCCCCTTTCCCTCGACTCTGTTGACAATAGCCGGTTTAATTGCAGGTGGACAGCGATAGGCGACGAACGAACGAACGAACGAACGAACGATAATAAATCCGGAGACAGCGCAAGGGGGCGCGCGTCGCGATCCAAGATCGAGGGGGATCGAAAGGACGATCGACGCCCCCGGCGCCATGTAACCTTGACTGTATATACCTATACATACGTATACATATGCATATATTATTATAAATATAAATATACGGGATATACATATGCATATATACGAAGGTACGCGTACCTATGCCACCCGGCCGGACGGGCGACGATCGAGGCGGTTTCCTCGGAGGATCGAGAGGACACACGCGCGCGTCGATCGCCCGCTCGGCGTGGCGGTGGGTAACGGCCGCTTAGCGAACAATTTCGGAGGATCGACGGCGACGACTAGAGAACGAAAAAAATATTAACGAAATAATAACGATTATACAAGTGTGCGGGTGGCGAGGGTGCAAGAAGTTGACTGCTCGGTTCGGGTGCGTGCGGGTGCGTGTGGACGATGCGAGGCGAGAGCGAGAGTATACTTGTTACAAACTTATTATACGGACGGCCGCTGAGTTGCCGAGGCGTTGGTAAATAAATACCAGAGGGCCCTCTAGGGCCCCTGAGAATTATACAAACGATCTTGTCGATTTATTCTACGGATCTATTCCGAACCTCCCGTACCTTCTCATTTCAGGGAACGAGCTTCACTTGGATATCTTTCGGTGCAATTCGACCATGATGCATCATCGCACGTTTATGAAATTTTCTGAGGTGATATGTCATTTTATAATAATTTTAGCGTAACAGCGAAAGGAATTTTCAATGGCGCCGTTTTTCTCAGCTATATCAAATGAGGGTTGGATCAGAGTTCATCGAAAAAGTTGGTACTTTCAGGTCACTAATTGCCCATAAATAATTATTTAACTTTATTTATAATTTACAGTATAGTTACAATTTTTAGACAGTTTCGCGATCTTCCGAACTATTTTTCATACTTTTACATATACAATCGTGAGCTAATCTCTGTTTCTAGATTAAATCCAACGAGTCGAATATTGTTAGAAGAATTAATTTATTAGAGAATATACAAATGAATTACATGAATGACAAAGGTTTAGAATGACGAACAAAATTACGTTTTACAGTTCCGTCTAAGTATGTAATAGAGATTCAATCAATACATTTTTAAGATATCGTTAAATAAAGTGCCTGCTGATTTTCGCAATATTTAATTGCTTATAACTTATAGCAACCTTAGCGTGACTTTTAATTTTCTTTCGTGGTTCTATCTAGCTATAATATCTCTAGAAATTTAATATTTTAAATAGATTTAAATTTAATAGATTTTAAATTTCATATTTAATACTCTAACATTTAAATTTAAAATTTCTATTGAGTAACAATTTAAGATTGTTATTAAGCCCACATGTATTTGTCAAGACCTATGTACCATAACAGCACCCTATACACCCTTTATCCGACGACGAAAAATCATCCCCGCTTTTCGAAGTATAGTTAAATCGCTTCCCGGCGAGACCTCACCGATGATCCAGGAACCGCTCATCGGCCGATCAGTAATCGTTTGTCGCAGCAGTTGATTACAGATTCGGAAATTAGCGTGTCTAGTTCAGCGAATATTCGCGCGAGCATTAATTGAATCGGCGGCCTGTTTGCTGAGTACACAACGCCGCCGAAACACAGGGCCGGCCCTTGTGTGTCCGGGGTCCGGGCGCCTTGGCAAAACACACCGGGCGCGAAAACAATGACACGGTGAAATTGAAATGCTCGCGTTCTCTAGACCGTGTGGATATCGATATCGCGCGGCGCGGGGATCGATCGATTCGATTTTGGTCCGCGTCCACGCGTGCCGTCGCATACGCATATACTATAGATATTTGGGTCAGCGCAGAACTCGAAACACGCTCGCGGTAGGCACGCGTATGCGGCGTCGAAATCTCTAATTGTGCCATACCTAAGGATTCCCCTCGATCAAACGCGCGATCCTACGAACTTACACGCATACACATAGACACACGTGGACTCTCCTTTTTCTTCTCTTTTCCGCCAGTTTCTGTTTTTGAACTGGAAATTAAATATACCGGCGCAAATTTTTCCGCGCGTTTTTTGAATTCGAATGACAGGATTCTTTTTTATGTAGTATATTTGAGTCGTAGAGAGAACCGGCAGCGTTTTTAAGATTGTTTAGTTTTTACGGAAATAAGGTAATTACAATATAGTGTTCTATGTGGACACCGATTGTCGATGACTAATTCATTGGACAGGATTTCTGTTGTTGTTGGAGGAAGGTTCGACTGGTTTACACGTTCCGTATTGTACTGTTTTTAGTCGACTCTTGAAATTGACCATTTGACATTTTACTAAAATTGATATAGTACGTGTAATAATTACTTATTGTATACGTAACTATGAAACGAAAACATTAATTTTCACCAGAAGAATGAGTCCCAATAATTACTAAGTTCTTTGTTTTATGTTGTCTTACTTATTTTAATTTAACCCCAGGTTCGATGTATATTACTCTTTTAGCTCATTAAATGAACATGTAAACACATACCATACACCTCACATTGAACGTGTTAAGGGATTCAATATTCTGCGAGGTTTTACTATGACAAGAGTCACTTTAAAAATCATCCTGTGATTTACTTGAAAAAAGATTGAAATAATTCTTCTGGGATTATAACATCCCCTTTGTACATATAATATTTAATTTTACCAAATAAATACCGAGTTCAAATAAAAAAAAATTAATATAACTCAATCAACAAAGATTGAGCCAATTGCGCTTGAAAACAAACTAAAGGCACAGTAATTGGTCCCCACGGAGCTGGGAACTGGTTCCACTAGTCCAGCGTCGATCTTTCAATTCGCGGATGGAAATCACCATGGAATGACGGGGGACGCGCCGACAGTTTTCCGCGGGGTCGTTGTTTACGGTGTGCAGAAAAGCGGGGTACGCGCGCTCGCATAACCGGGTAAGATCCCTCTTACGATTGCGTTTGACGCGACCTCACGACTAGGCCAGCTTAACCCCACTTACCCCTCGGCTGCTCGCCGAGCGCGGAGAGGATTTAAAACTATATTTGAGGCCGCGGACGTCGGCTGGCGCACCGGCGCGTTTAACCGTGCGAGCTGTCAAAACACCGCTCGTCGAATAATTGGATTCGAACGGGTTAGACGACCACGCCTGCTCCGCTGGTTTCCTTTCTAACCCCCCCGGCCAGGGGAGGGGGGGGCAGGGAAGCAATTTTTTTTTCCTCTACACCCTCGACCCCCACCACCCTGCCCAATCCCCCTCCCCCCCCCCCCGCAGCGATCCGGAGCGGAGCGAGGGTGGACGAAGTAGGTTAAGGCGAGTTTCAATTTTATGCTCGAACCTCCATGCGACCGGGATGCGCGTCGCCATATTTGGAGCAAATGATTGGCCATAATTGCCGCGGGCTGGTCTCTTCCGTGGACGAGCAACTTTATTTTAATCGACGCGGGGAACTCGCAGCGGTCGGTGGGCGCGTGGATTTGAGACGATTTGGGTTTCTTGATCTGCAGGCTGCTAAACAGATATCTTTATTTTAATTTTAGTCTTTGGGAGAAACGGAAAGTCTCGTTGCAATGTTTCTAGTTTGTTGTAATTGTAAATAATTCTTATTTGTAATCCTTCGGAGTCGAAGTCATTTTATAACATATATTATAACAATATTATAATATATTATTATAATTCTTATAATTATAAACGATTTTCATATCGTAAAAATTACTTTGCACTACGGTATAGTAATTTTTAGTACTGCCTTAGTTTTACCATACAGGTGTAAAAAGTTAAGAGCATATTTTTACATATACCTTTAGCTCACGTTACATAAAATCGATATAAGCCTTTTTATATTTCACTTACTATTTATTTCACTTTAAACATAGCACCTTACGTCTAACATCAAAATGAGACGAGTATAATAAAAATTGTATTATAAAATATAGCTACCTTTCAAATTAACTGACCAGCTTGTTCCACCCTAAGAAAATTCGAACGCAAACAATGAATTATTAAAGATACCGCCGACCATTTTGAAACGTTTTTCCAAAACGCATTAACGCTGTCCCCTGAAAGAAGCTTCGCAGCACATTGTCTGAATCCAGACCAGACGGGCAAGAACACGTTTTATAGATTCGCTTTCATAAATTCGCCGAGAAGACACCGTCGGTAGCGACTCCATATATCCCCGTCGTAAACTGCATTAGACAACAGCACATGTTTCCCCAAGCGTCGTAAATTTGCATACGCAATAAATGCTTTTATTGAGTCGTCCCGCGGGAATCGCGCGGAGACGCTGCACCCAGTCGGGAATCGGTCGGATAAAGTGGGACAAACGGGGGAAAGTCGAGCGAAGTTTTTTCGGTGGCCGCGCCGTCGATGGACGTAAGCCGGCCGATGACGAGTTAAAAATACCGGTTCGATTTCGCCGCGCGCCGATCCCGGTGGCACGCGCTCGCTCGCGAACAGGCTATTTTTGTGTATCTCGTCCCGACAATTGAGGGGAACGCCGCGGAATAGAAACGAACGGGGGGAATCGAACGGTATCGCGATCGCCCGATTGTTTGGCCGCGATTCGATTTCGGCTGCGCCGGGGAAATTTCCGCTTTTTCTCTCGTCGTCAAGTGTTTGTCGTTGTCCTCGCCAACGTAACAGTGACAGCTGAAAAGATGAACCCCTGTCCGCGAACTAAACGACGTGGGTAGCTAGGGGGAGGCCCGCCTCGCCTAATCTCTTTCACTTTATAGATTCTGGGTCGTTATTGGCCGACTTAGGCGACAGAAGACGTGATTAGGTGAAGCGACTCTGGCACCTTGCGTTGATCACTTTATGAGCGAATACTATATTCTGCTTTCCATACAGGTGCGAGCGTGCATTATATGACCGCATTTGCGGTAAAAAGTGACATTGGCTAAATTTGACACGAATGGGGAGAGTATGATAATTTTCTAATTTTAATACGTAATTTTAAATTCTGCTAGAATTTCGTTTAAATTCATGTTGATTAAGTACCGAATTTAATCTCTGTGTAAATTTATTATATACTCTCCAATTTTATTATGATTTTATTTATGTCGATTAAGTACTGAATTTAATCTCCGCACAAATTTATTTATGAATATTATATTTTCATACGCTTTTATAATATAATAATTTTTATTATAATATAACGTTTTATTACATTACTATATATATTCTTTAAATCAAACAGTATAATTCTTCAAAGCTCCAACTCTTTCTCAAACTTATCTATATCATACATTCCTCATTTCCACCAAAATCTAGCGCCTTTCATCCAAGGATAGTTTCCGTAACTCCGCGATAGCAATATCGGTCAAAGGCGCAATTAATCTCGCGAGACACGTGGAGTTTAAGCTTTCGCAGAAAGACGCGAGCCTTCAAGGAAGGAAATGCCGACGGAAGGAGAGTGTCCGGTAGAAAGAGGGAAAAGAACGTGCGCGGATTTTTCGGCGAAATTAGACAGGTGCCGGGCTTTATTTAGAAACGATGGCGTCGCCGCAGTCGACCCAAGATTATGAGACAGGCTGTTCCTACGGGGAACGTGGCACGGTGTTCGCGTTATTAAAAAAGGGGGACGGCGCGTGCGAGCAAGCGAGGAGCGAGTGCTCGGAAAAAAATTAATCCGAAGTTTCGCGAGAAGACAGCGAAATTTTATTACAGGCGAGCCGCTCGTGCGAGACAGGCGAGAAGATAGAGAGAGAGAGAGGGAGGGGGAGAGAGGGGGAGCGCTCTGCTCGCGGGCGAGCCCCTGAAACGCAATTCCGTCCGAGATACACCGGAAGTGGGCTGCAGACGTTCACCGTTCGCCGTTGTCTCGCCCCTGCGCGACCGGCAATAAAGCCCGCATTATACAGAGCCATCCGGCAACGGCGAACGTAATTACCTTCTTTGATGGCGAAGACGCCGGGAAACGGTCGGAATTGATGTTCAGCGAGTTCCTAAGTGAGCGAGGTGCGCGCCGCTAACTTCTTTACTGCAATTTTATTAGTCTTCCTCTCCGCTCCCCGCCGATGCCGGGGCGCCCCCCGAGACGCCGTTCTTACCTGTCGCAACAATTTTATGCATCCCCGTGCATCCGGACAATCAGTGCTGCCTGCCGGTCTCGTCGCCGCGTCTGCGCCGAATTCACGGGTCAGCCGGCTTTCGGTCGTTTCTTGCGGAGATCCGGTGCCGCGACCGGCTGCCGCCGGAGTCAAACGAGTGTTTGAACAAGGTTCGACGCTGTATGAATCAACGAGAACTCGGACCCCGTTTCGCTCGCGCGACCCTGGAACGGGTTACTCGCTTGTCCGGGCACGTCTCGATTTGCTTGTCCGATCGTGGCACGGGCTATGCTACTTGCCTATTCCCGCACGTCCGATCCCTGGACCACTCTAATCTGCTTAAAATATGAGCCGGGTGGAGCCGTGGCGGCGTAACTCGCATATTTGAAAATGTTTACTTGCGTATTAAAGGGTAATATGTACGCGCGAAAACGTAGAACGGGGCGGAATAAATTATGAGGTTAATAAATACTAAATTGACTCTAAATTGGCTTTGTAATAAATATGGTCAGTGAATAATAAATACGTTAATAAATGATATCAGTTACTTGCGACTATTTTAACTCGTTACTATTTTAAGTGACTTGTGTAACACTATTTTTTCATGAATTTTGTAAATTCGAATTTCCTTCGAGGAAATAATATATTCTAAGTAGATTTGGTCGATCAATGGTCGGGCATGGAAACTAATGTGTATATAATTGATTGTTAGTAATCGGTAAATGAAGAAATGGATTACGATTATTTTGAACGGATATGTGGGACAATATATCTACATTATTTCCAATGGATAGATGGAAAAATATATTAAGATTATTCCTTATGAATAAATGGAAAAATATATTAGGACTATACAGAGATACAAAAATGCATTAGGGTTATTTCTAACAGACAGATGGAAAATTACATTGTTTATTTGCAATTGGTAAATGTATAAATTGACAAGGGTTTATTGTAAACTGTGATCAGTAAATGGACAAATAAATTATGATTATATATAGTCGATAAACATTATGATCAAGCAAATGGATTAGAACAGTGTTTGCTTAACTAAATAGAATGTGAATGATCCGATATAGAATTAAAACGTCTTAGATAAGTATAGTAATTATAATACACTGCCAGAAAGGTAATAGTACAAGTAATAGTAATAATGAAGTAGTATAAGTAACAGTAATAAAAAAATAATAATAAAATAGTACATCCTTGGGTAAATAAAATGAGCATCCTCCATGTTCCCATTAATAAAATAACAGAATCAAAAGTAGAATAAGAAAAGGTCAGACAAACGAAATAAGAACGAACCGTAAAGAAGTGATTCGAACCAGAATTGTCTGCGTCTAACCAAACGAAGTAAAAAGCCGCCGCAACACTGCCACTATTACTGATAAAATTGAGAAAACGACCATTGCCGTGTTTAGATGTACAATCAGACAAATGGAACGAGAAACGTCTGGAATCAGAGCCGTAGACGAAAGATATGAACCATCAAGTGCCTGCTGGTCTGGCCGCTAGAACGAATCTGGCGATACTAAAAAGACCGTGCTTCGTGGCCAGACGAGTAAAAAAGAGCCAGACTCTAAACAGTAAAGAGAAATTGGAGCAAGCTGAGTAGACGCAAGTATCCAGCGACCGTCCAAGTAGAACAATTACAGTACTCAGCTAGCGGAGTAGAACAAGCTCGCCGGTAATCAGACCCAGTAGAACAAGAGAAGAACCGTGATCTAACCTACGGCGATCCAACGCTAGAAGCAAGACAGTCCGGAGATCGGAGTGATGCAACAACCGTGGCCGCCTGAATAATCATTCGAAGAAGAGCGAGGGTATTTCTCGCGGCATCTGCACGCAGCTTCGACATGAACGGGGTGCTGGTCGTCGCTCGGGATCGATACCGATCGAGACGCATCGTACCCATCGCTACGTGCACGTCCACCACGATGAAAGAAGAAAGTAGGGCTTAATCAGTTAGTCGATAGGCAAATTGGCTTAGAGGCAGCGACCGATGGGTGGTTTACAGAACCAGCAAGCCCCGTCAGTGGCCAGTGGCCTAGCGGCGAATCAACCCTTCGCCTCTGTTGCCGGCGAGTCGCGCGTCCCCGATCCTCTTCCAGGGGTTTCCCATCGAGCTGGCAATATCGCGGCCCGAAAAAAAAAATTACCTGCCGCCACGCCGCCACGCACCGGAAGTGAACGGGAACGGGACGCGCCGCAGCGATATTCGGACGTGGTCGCAGCAGGCCAACCGGCCGTCGAAAACGCCGTCCCCCCAATCGTCGTCGGAAATCGATCGTTCACGGCCGCCTGGTTTTCTCGCCCGGAGACAGAGCCAGAGCCGAGGAAATATATCGGCCACGGCTGCGCCGCTCGGGAACCGATGATCGGTCGCCGATCGGGACCGACCGACCAGAACGGAACGAGCACTTTGATGGATATTCGAGGGACCGTCCGGCGAACGTGGCTCGTGGCTTGATAAGCCGGCCGCGACGATCGTGATAAGGAATCCAGCCGAGGGAGGAGCCAGCCGAAGGAGAGCGCTGGGTCGGACAAAGAGGATCGCCACGGTAGAATGTGCAGCTGATCGGTGAGTCGAAACTCGCTGCTACAAAAGGTTGCTTGCTTGCCGCGCGGTGCTTCCGCTGCACGGACATTGCCGTTCTCGGAAACGGTCACGCCTAATAGCTCCTCGCAGATCGCTATCATCCGACGTCGCTTTATGCTCTCGCCCCGTCGCTCCGTGGCGTAGAGGTCGCGCGGCCGGATTAGGTTTTAGGGAACGCGTGAATAGAACGCGGCGGCACAGACCTCTTCGCAGATCTCTGTACAATTTTAATCCAGTGCTTCGTTAAGGAGGAACAGTCCAAGTCGCTCGAGCTTCGCCTCCGCTTCAGACGGATTTTAATCTGCCGTCCGATTGTGAGAGAATTCCTCTGCGGCCTAGTGTGTCCCCGAAACTGAATAATTTCAGAGAACCCTGCCCCGCCGCAGTTACAAAAGTCTCCGAGCTACGCGCGAGAGAGTATTACTTCCTTTTCATTTTTGCCTTCCCTCATGTTTGTCCTGGCTTCTGAAAATTGCGTGGCCGCGTTTACGAAGATACCTTACGATTAACAAATTAGATAGACGCATTTACAAACGGTGATTCTTCGCGAAAACATTTGCACAGTCGGAACAGTTGCGAAACGACGAGACCGAGATGTACTCCAGCCGGAGACGACCGGGTGCCGCGGAGGAGGGAAAACGGTGTATTCGTTTGGTCGGCCTCAAAATGGCTTCCAGGTTAATTATACACACGGTATTTATTATTCCCGAGTAGGAACCGCTCGCGGACCTTCCGGCGAGAATAATCGTGACCCATATACGCCGGTCGTGGGACAATGGTCCCGTTAATTTCCATTTTCGTAGCTGGCCGGGACGTGCCAGTCTGGTGGCCGCCGGCTAACCGAATTCGTTCGAGGGTTCTCGGTGAATCACGGGAATTACGTTTTCCACGGCGATCCGCAGCCCTTATCGCGCACCGATCGGCCTATCACAGGCTTCGCTTCGCGCCCCCTCGGCGTCCAGGCATCCGCGATATATCCAGTCCAATAAAAGCGCACGCTATTCTAGAAAGAAACTTGTCCGCGGCTCCATCGACCCAGCCGGCCAGAAAGAGCGAGAGAGAGAGAGAGAGCGAAAGGGAGAAAGAGAGAGAAAGCGATAGAGAGAGAGAGAAAGAGAGTGAGGGAGCAACTCGAACAACCTACAAACCCCGGGACCGCTTCAAACCGACTGAAAAAATATTTACTGTCTTTTTATCGGCCGTACGAATCGTCGTTCGGCGACGTTAATTTAATTACGCGACGAGTACGCGTTCAATTTTTTAAGCCACGATTTTTCGTACGCGATCGACGCGCGTTCCATCTGTTTCCGTTTTTTTTTTTTTTACCGTTTCGTCGGGCGAATTTTATTTTACGCGCGTTTTCTTTTTTGCAGCAGCAGCAGACGCGCGGAATTAGATCGCGCCATCGGTTTAATGAGGATTTTACGGCTGTCTAGAAAAAGGATCGGAACGAACGCTTAACGCTTCGACTGCTGCGCTAACAATCTCGACGGTCCAATGAAATTAATGCATTTGATTTAATTACGTACGGGGTAATAACGTACGACGCCAATTACGTATTCATCTTGATAACGTTAGGGAATTGTAACTGGCCGGCGGATCTTTATGCAAAATAAAAGCGATGTTCTTTCTTTCTTTTAATAATCGCATAAAGTTAGAAATAATAGATCGATATTTTGAAATATCGTTAATATCTTTCTTGTACGAAATTTCGTCTGACTGTTTTTATTGCAAATTCCTGAAATCCACGGTCTAATTAGAACGGATTGACAGAGGGTTCGCAGCGAGAAACTAATTCGACGAATTTTCGTATCGGTAGCAGTTGCGCGAAGATGCCCGATAGAATTAGGTTAATTGCCAGGGTCGAAGAGCACGGGCCATTATATCGCGGCGTAAAACGAAATGAATTTTCCGAACCACCACCCGTCGCGTGACGAAACTAACTGGCCTTTGCGCCGCCTGTATTTATCCGATCAAATTTACCGGCTGGTAAATTTCAGACGTCCTGCAACAACGTACCACGCCGCCGACGATACGTGAAACGTCGCGAGGCATCTCGGATCCCGACTGTAAAAGCATGGAAATAGTTTCGTGCCGTTGGCGGGGGGTGGGGGAAGGGGTGGAAAAAAAATTGAACTTTGCTAGAGATCGTAGGAACCGCTCGTCGACCTGATTCGCCGAACGGCGCTGATAGAATCGCGTGGACACGAGTCTCTCTCCACGGGATCTTCGTCTCGCGTCGTGAAGCATCCCCGATTCCCTCGGAAATTTATCTTTTCCCCGAAGTTCCGACGCTCGGGCGAGATTGCGCGATCCTTCAGCAACGGGGAAAATATTTTCGGTGCCGTAGCGGCCGCCCTGTTACATCCGGGGAAATCTGTACATAAATCG
Organism: Augochlora pura; assembly: GCF_028453695.1. Lineage (NCBI taxonomy): Eukaryota > Metazoa > Arthropoda > Insecta > Hymenoptera > Halictidae > Augochlora > Augochlora pura. The sequence continues at coordinate 29,835,225 of NC_135781.1, forward strand.
TGACCCACGCATCTGGCTGCAGCCGTTCCGAAAAATTAGGAAATTATATTCCGTCGAAGAACTGCGCGACCCTCCTCCACCTCGACGACTGATTCCGAAGGAATTACCGGGTCGATATGAAAATAGGAGACTGGAGAAGCTATTTCGATGGAGAGTGGATATTTCTAAATGCTTCGAAGTAATTTTATAAAATATAAGGCGCCTTGAAGGGTCGGCCGTCAATGGAGCTGCGAAAATAGAAAGAAATCGTGCAAGAATAACTTTCGTCTTTAAAAGCAGAGACGAAGTTTCATCGATCGTAAATTAACGGAAAAATCTACATTTTCAGCGAGATTTTAGTTAAATGGATCCAGATGATGCAAGGAATTGAAATAGCTTGATTTCTGTTCCAGGAATGACGAGACACTCTCTGGTGATCCTATGCTGCTACCTGTACACGCTCTTTGACATGGCGGCCCTACACTTTCCGTGAGTAGGCGAGCATGTTTCAAAGCTAAACAGCCGCGAGCGGACCGTAACACTCGAGATTAGCATCGATCGAAGGCGGAGAGCTCCCTCGGAGCGTCTCCATGGATCGTTGGTCGATCAGATTTTTCCTTCTGGCCTCAGTCGTCGCGAGGAGAGCTCTCCAGCCTTCCTTCTATAACTCTCGACATCTCGATCGAGGAGATCGTCGCTGTCTTGCAAGGTGGACGAACTTACCACACTTCTGGACCTCCTTTCGACTCGACTCCGTCGTAATCGACGCGTTATTTTGTTTGATTTATTGCGTATATGAATAAGAAATTTTAATGATAGCTGTATTTATTTTTGTTAAATTATTTGGGGACCAATGATGCAGTTGTCGCGTTCAGTACAGAATGTTAACCTTAAAAAGTCATATGATATAAAAGTTATTTGACTATTTAATTGTTGGATATTTTTTAAAAAAGTGTATAGTTAGAATTTGTTGTAAAAAGTAAGATATCGAACAATATATATATTTTCGTGACGACAAGTTATATTTCTTTATTTGCTCTTTTTATTTCGCCTTGGTCTCCAAATATTTCAAACATATTCAAGTATACGATTATATTTTTATTTTTACTGAAATTGCAATTTGAATAACAAACTTTCACACCGATTTTTAATACTCGACTGAACACAAAATATTTACATACCTTTTTTACAAGTATTCCCATCAGAGACAGTTAACTGGTTAACTAAAAAAACCGAGACTAAAAAATTAAAATTTGGCACAGTAATTATTAATTTAACACTTTTATAATATAAAAATCCTAGTAAATCTTATTTAAAAAATATTGTCACGGTACTGAGCGTGTTGCAAGATGATCCTGAGCGATCAATAGATCTAGAGTCGTCTCGAGAGGAGAGCGGTGGCTCCGATTCGTTCGGTTGCAAAATGGCGGCGATCGTAGCGTGGCCCAGCATCACCCGCGACTGTGTCGAGTTTCAGCGAGGAAATATGCGAACCGGTACTCTCCACGGAGGTCGAAGCCTGGCATATTAAGGTCGATAGCCTATCGTCCAGTACGTTTCGACTTTCGGCGAGAAAACGCGGGTACCGGTTTTTTCCGAAGATCGAAAGGTAACGCACCAGAGATGGAACCCTCTGAACATTAACATACAGAGAAGGAGAGAGAGAGAGAGAAAAAGAGACAGTCTCTCCGTTGCGTCCGACGCCGCACAGATCTCATCGCGCGTCTCGAGCCCACCGCCCTCGGTCAACATCCACTAATTATTTACGCGACTTGTCTTGCCCGGCGCGCCGAGATACCGGAATGTTTTCCGCCGGTTAAGCGACCCCTGAAAATTTAACTGGCACCAACAGGATTTCCGGCGGCCGCGACCCTTCGTCGGATACCCGTCCCTGACTCTGCCATTCCTGCCGTTCCAAGCACTACACCGATTCTCAACGATTTTCACCGATTTTCACCGATTTTCATTTTAGCGAAATAGAGTCCTCGAACTGTGGCAAGGCTGACTGCGAGAATTGATGGTGTTTCGTTTGTCAGGCGAAACGTGTGACCCTTTGCACTCGGCTGGTGACACTGAGATACCACTAAGATTGTTCTGTCACGTTGCAAAAGAATTTGTATAGCAACAAAGTTTACTTTTAGAAATATTGTTGTAAGGGAAACTGTTTATATGAGTCGCGAGAGTTCATTTGATTGAGTTAATATGAATTAAATTTTTGGTTATGAGTTGACATAAAATACACTTTGTGGGATATGGAAATAATTATAAACCGGAGAAATTGTTTTAGATTACAGTTAAAATTGATTCGAGTACAAAGGGTTGATACTTAGTATTTCGAAGTGTCAGCGATTTGGATTTGCTGAAATAAAGATCTTGGGAACTGAGTATTTTATTTATGCGTTTATTATTTTTGAAAATTATTATTGAAATTAAAATAGAGTGCAATAGAGTATAATTGACTGTATACATTTATTTGAGCATGTATGCGAGGTGTACGAGCCAAAAAGAAATGGTTTATGACTGGAAAAAGGTACGGAATATATGTCTGTAATTGGATAAGTAGATTAGGATGGGCGATGATCAGACAAGTGTACTACTATCTTTATTTAAAATATCTTATCTTATTAATTTGCTATATTTTAGGATATTAAAAAACATTTGGAACATCACAGAATTTCAAATATAATTCCATTTATTCATTATAGCTTATTGAGAGATGATTTTATTAATTTAAAGTTTCATCTTTTGAGAAATGAGGACTATTAGTTAAGACAATTTCATTGGAACGGTGCTTATAATCAGACAGTGATATTTCTACAGTGTTTGCACTAGGTCAGTTAAAATGAGACTAAAATATATATAATTATATAAGATATATAATATAATAATTCTAAAATTAGGTACACTAAAACAATTGCTAAATAGATTGTGAAAGCAATGGTCTGACAAGTAGACTGAGAATTTTATAATAAAAAAAAATCAGCATAGTCAAATAGATAAGTCGAAGAAAACTTTTTATCATTTTTTAGTCATCGGACAAGTAGAACAGAACAGACAACGTCGCTCAAGTAGAACAATATCTTCCTGGTCAGACAAGTAAAATAGGAAAATTATGAGAAATAAATCGCGTAAGATTGCATCGACAAATAGGTTAGCAGCGTGATCATACAATAGACTTACACCGTCCCACATTAAGGCAGTCTACGACGAAACAAGTGGATTGAGTCAATGATCGGACAGACACATCAGGACAGTTTACGATCAGATGATCGAGGGGTAGATTGCGGTCAGACGGGTGAAACGATGGTACGGCCGTGGAATAGGGGCGATAATTTCGATAATATCGGGATCAACGGCGGACAGGAAGAAATTGGAAGGGAATTCTTGAAAGTCTTGTTATGGATTATCGGCTTGGCAGGTTTCACGGCGCTATAAGGCGCCACGGCACGTTTGACAGCGAACGGCTTGAGCCACTTGGTCGGATAAACAGAGATCCTCTAAGGAACCGATTCCTATCGTCGTTATCCAGCTTTGCCAATCGCGGGTCAACAGATTTTTATCGCCGCTTGAATTTATGCAGTTCTCGGTCGAACAATAACCACGAGATGTCGAACCTTAAAAACGCTCGTCGATCACGAAAACCAAAACCAAATTCCGCGAGATTAAAATCGGAATTTCCGAATCGATTCTCCCCGGAAACGGCCAATGAATCGACGAAAGGAACGAATAAAAGTTCTCGATGAATCTCAGACGCGCGTCGCGTAAACTCTCAAAAAGTTGCAGTCGGAAACCGAGTTGAATCTGGGTTGGAAATTGCCGTGGAATCTCGGGATCGATCGTCCGCGAGAATTAGCGAGCACCGAGCCGAAAGATCGAGTTTTTTTTCCGCGTAGGATCGGAGAGCAGATTGCGAGCGGGGGGGGGGGTCCGGTCGTAAATCAGCGGGCGGAAAAGTTGCGGAGCAAGGTGGAAATTCTCGGAGCGGTGCGAGCGGGGTAGCGAGCGGGTCGCAGCGGGTCGTAGGTTGGCATATTAAAATGTCCGCGTATAAGGAACACGCGTATCTCGGCCGGACTTAAAGGTGTGCCAAGCACGAAGCCCTATTATGGCTTCCGCGATATTGCTGTTTCATCGGAATCGCGACAATATTTCAGAGTCGCTCGCTCGCTCGCACGTTCGCGGACTACCTTGCCACGAGCGCGACGTCTTCGAACAAAATCCATCGGCCACGAAATCGTCGCAAATTCGACGGTGATTATTAATAACCGTTCGAGGGATCGAGTTCGTTTCTATGATAGAGAACACCGCGCCGAATGATCGCCGACGGTTGTTTTATGCAGGAGGAAGTCGGCCGCTGTCTGAAGTGGACGGTAAAGGCTGATGGAATTGAATAAACCAGGGAAAACGGAACGAGGTATCGCCGGCAGGCCAGCTGATCCGCCGTGCCGCATTTAACAACACGAATACCGCATTCTATACATAAACGAGCAGCTAATACGTTTAGGCGACGCGCGACGTCGGTGAAAGGTCGTCAAACTCTGACAGTGCCGGTCCTCTTCCCTTGTCCATTCTCGATTTTCCGAATCGATATCGAATTACCTGCGAACTAGAGTTCACTTTAGCCTCGATTTTTATCGATAATTACGATGGTAATTGTTGTGTCAATCGGTTGCCACCGAGGGTTTCCTGTATCGGGGAATACGGCGCGGGCTCCGTGGTCAGGCTCGTTTCTCCTCGCGTCTGCTTTCTTTCAGGGAGTCGGACCTCGAAGAGTATGGCAGAAAGGAGGCCTCTCTGTCGCTGAGGGACATCCTGCCCTTGAACCCGAAGCAGTACGACAAGCACAGGGCGCCGAAGTTCCTGGGACAGCCGACCATTGTCTACTTCCACGTGACGGTGCTCAGCCTCGACTCCATAAACGAAGAGTCCATGGTAATTCGTCGTTCGTCCTGTTTGACCTAAATCAACGCCACCATTGCTTCAACGCCGCCTGCATGTAATTGGGTTGACGTTAAAATGCAATTTTCCCGCTCACCAAGAAGGAAACGCTGAATCGTTCATTATTGTCCATTTCGCAGGATCTATTACTTTCAATCGTTTATTATTTAACGTGGAGGACTTTAAATACTGATCCTTAGAAATTATTACTTCGTTAATACAAATTATTATTGTAACTAGAAATTCTGTTATCGCACTCAGAAAACAAGTACATAATCTTCGCGAAATATTGCAAGCGAATCGATGACATCGTGCAAGAGAATTCATAGCACGTTTAATACATCCTGTTTTCCTTGAAACTCGTACTGATTTCAAACTTTCGGTCGTAAACGTAAGCTAGCGATAGTGCGCCAATTTATACGATCCATTATCCATAAACAATATAATTCGAAAGAGGATTTTATCAGAGAGAAAATCTATTCGCTTGTTCAAAATATAAAAAGACGAAGTCCATGGGTATTTCGAAAAGCGCGCGATACTTGCTTATAAATCGAAAACCAACGCAGAATGGCGTGCGTTTCGGCGCCCAGTGTTCCTAAGAAACAATGAGGTTCAAGTTTCACGGATTGTACCTCGCCGTTGATAAGTTGATGAAACGTTCGTAGATTTACACGAACGTGAATCGTCGAGAATCTTGAAAAATGCAGGGCGCAAACAATCCCCGCGGAAGTTCGCCGATGCGACGTCCATAAAAAGTTCCCCGCCGCGGAGTTGGAGCAGCGTTTTTCGTCGTCGCGGCGCGATTCACAAGCACGTATTTATCATGCCGGGTTATTCTTTTAGACCGGGCGAGTCGCCGCGCGACGCCGAGATAAAGAAAAATGAAGCTCTCGGAATACGGTAATCTCGTTCGCGGAAGCGGTTTTACCAGAGCGGGCGAGAGCCACCGCCGGGACCAGCCGGAAACGCGCTAATGCGAATGCAAATTAGGGGACCGTCGTTCGGCGAACGCTTTTTAGGCGCTTTCAGCTCGAGTCTTCCCGCGGCGGCGCGGAGACGTTTTTTGTTAACGCCGTCGGCAATTAAAACTAAATAACGCCGCGGGGCAAAAATGAGGAAGTGGGTGCGAAACCGTCCGCGACGACGGCGCGCCGCTGGAAAATGAAGACTGTGCCGGCTGCCGGCCGGAGGAAGATCGATAGAGGAACGATGCGACTATCTTATCACGGGGAAATGATTAAACACCGTCCGCGGCGAGCGTCGTATTAATTACACCGAGAATTTTTATATTAATGGCCTTCCGATGAAATTTCAGTCTTTATTCGGAAACTTACTTTGGTCGGTCGAAATTTATCGTTTAATATCCGTGGATGATTTATTGCACGTAATATCGATGGACGTTTTACAGACATTCTACTGATCTGTGGTTTTGAAAACGGAATAAAATTTCTAGATAATATATAAAGGTATAAGCTGCAAATCAAATATAAAAATGAAACGGGCAAATAAATCTTCGTTTTATAAGATGAAATCGAGTCTTTAAATAAAGTATTGAAATATATGCGAAGGAAATGTACGAATAGAAAGAGCGACTGATATATATACAGAAATACAAATAAGGTATACAAATGAATGGTACAAATAAAATAGACAAATAAATGGTACAAGTAAAATATAGTAATAAAAGGTACAAATAAAATATACAAATAAAGTATGCTAATAAAAGGTGCAACTAAAAATAAAAAGCTGCGTCTAAACAGACGAAAAATGCGCGCAAGATTGAAAAATGAAAGGTACAAATGGGAGATATGAATGAAAGCTAGAAATGCAATATTCTGGTAGGATGCTGCGTCTAGTGACAGCTGGAACGCGCGTGGGTGCAGTGACAGCGTCGACTCTGTGTTTCAGACGTACGTCGCCGACATATTTCTGGCTCAAAGTTGGCGGGACTCTAGACTCCGGCTTCCGGAGAACATGTCCGAGGAGTACAGGATACTGGACGTGGACTGGCTGCACAATATCTGGAGGCCGGATTGCTTCTTCAAGAACGCGAAGAAGGTCACCTTCCACGAGATGTCGATACCGAACCATTACCTCTGGCTCTACCACGACAAGACTCTGCTTTACATGTCAAAGTAAGCACCCATCCCCCCCTCCTTGATTAATGAAAAATGCAATTTCCCGGCTCCGCCGTATCTGCGATACCTATACGTCGGCCCTCTACACATAATGCCTGCCAAATTGAGAGCGTTTTACGACATTCAACGGGTCATTAGCATTTCATTGTTACCGGCCTTTTTTTCGGGAAACCTATTTCTCTTCTGGCGAGAGAACCCAGTACCTGGGGAGTTATTTATGGTATAATAGATTGCAGAACTTTGCGCAAAATATATGTTGGTTTTATTAATTTTAATAGGAACGAGTCGAAGAGAAATTTCCTCTTTTTCTTTATTTTCTTACGACAGAATTTTCTTTACGGTTACGTTTTATTAACATCTGTTTGATATTAATCAATTTCTGGTGATTGTCTGTCAATTACTATTTCAATGTTTAAATATTTAATAGTATAAGAGTGGAATTATTCTTGGATTTAATAGGGTTAATAATAAGTGAAAATTACACATAGCTGTCTTCAAAATTTTTAAACGACGCCCGTCTACTTTTATTAAAAATATATAATACAATTTTATTAAACCTTCGCGAAGCTCCGGAAAATTTTCGTAATAAAAAGAAGTCTGCAACAGTGCAAAATGAAAATTGAAAGATATCTATGCAACGGAAAAATTAATTTTTACCAAATAAATTTTTCTATTACCAAGCACTGACGACGCAACGTTTCTTTTTTCAGACTGACCCTGGTGCTGTCTTGCGCGATGAAGTTCGAGTCGTACCCGCACGACACGCAGATCTGCTCGATGATGATCGAGAGCCGTACGTATATCGATCCCCAGAAATCGGCGGCGGTCGAAGCCGTGCCTGTCAAAATATTACCGCGGTTCCCATGAATTTCTCCCCAACGTAAATCCGGGCGGCGCGCGCGAATTCATTATAGTCAGATTTAATCGGCGCTCGGCCGTCGGTCCGCGTTCGTATCCATTTCTGGCTAACGTTGATCTACGCCAATGTACACGCCGCTCAACGAAATTATGACAAATTTCCGGTACTGCTTAGGCTGTTGCGATTCTAATACCGCAAAGCCGAAATGTATTCCATTCTGTCACGGTGCGCGGAAAGTTTCCGACCTCAAACAGTGGTCAGAGAGCAAATTTACATGAACACAGAGAAAATTTACATGAACATCGTCAAAAATTAAATATGTCAAGGTTGGTTAAAGTTTGTTAATTTAGCTAAGGCGTGTGGAAAATTTATTTTTCTTTTTCATGTGACTAAAAGATTATTTTGACTAAGAGGTGAATTATATTGTTTGTGACTTTAATTGATTTAATTTGTGCCAGGGAAGTTGTTAATCATATAGACTGTTTAGTTATTCTTATTATTTATTTTATTAATTAAAAGGAGCGTATTATAACCATCGTGTAATAAGCTACAATAGTTTATCATTTTGAAAGAATACAAATCACCTAATCTGGCGTTAACACTTTACCAATTGGTAGCTTATGAATCGACTTTTTACTGCTATTATCATGGTAACCACTAATATTCTATCTATTATTAAGGTACTCTTAAATAATTTTAAGAATATTAGACACCTCCTTTAGTGATTAAAATAAATAAAATAGATAAAATAAATATTGTTCAATGCTAACATTACGAACACAAAAAATATTCGACTGACCTGTCGGTAAAGTGTTAAAGAGAGCATACCGCCACAAACGGCGATCCTCGGTCGAGCGCCAGCAAAAATCATCCTAAGCGGCGAAAGTCCGTCGAAATTCGCAAGTTCCCTCCGGGGTACAGTTCTCCGTCGATTTCGGATTGCCTTGGTCCCTGTTGCGCCATCGTTGACACCGGTCCCGCGGAAAGCGAAGGTTAAGCCCCGCGGTTAGGGGCGCGCGGGAGATAAGGAGCCGGTCGGCGAGGGATTAACGCGTGCCCGTTTCGCGGGCGGGGGGTGGTGACGCGTGAAATTGCTCTCGGTTTCAGTGTCACACACGACCCAGGACCTGGTGTTCATCTGGAACATGACGGACCCGCTGGTGGTGAACCCGGAGATCGAGCTGCCGCAGCTCGACATCTCGAACAATTACACGACCGACTGCACGATCGAGTACTCCACCGGGAACTTCACGTGCATACAGATCGTGTTCAATCTGCGGCGCCGGCTCGGCTATCACCTGTTCCACACGTACATACCGTCCGCCCTGATCGTGGTCATGTCCTGGATCGCGTTCTGGATCAAGCCCGAGGCGATCCCGGCCCGAGTCACCCTGGGCGTCACCTCCCTCCTCACCCTCGGTAAATTCAGCAAAATTAATTAGCCCGTGAAACGCGAGCGGGTCCTCGTGCCGCGCGGCCCGCGGTCCAATGCCCGGTCCGAGCGAGCTACGAAAAATCGAGGGAATCACGGGTAACAATTTTGCTAATTAACGCTGGAACAGGCTCGCTGGTTTTGCGACGGTTTTCGGAGAAGGGTCGGGGCGACATTTTTACGTAACGGCATCCTTGGAGTTCGCGAACTGCAATTTACGGACGACTCCGATGGCTGAACGGCATCCAAAATTAAAATCGTTCTTGCAAGAGAACGATTTTTCGATTTTATTGATTTTGGAGGACCGTATATTACAATAATTGATAAGAGAAACGTAGGAAAGTATTAGATGAATTTATAAATATTGCAGAATTTTCAATCGATCAATACTATTAAATAGAGAAATTATACAGTCGCTGAACAGTATTTTTATTTACACGAAAATCCGCAGTCTAATTATTGAACCAATATATCCGAGGTCGCAAGTATTTCAGAATTTTGTTGAGAAATTGATATATAAGGTGGTAAATTCTTCCACAGAAATTTCATAAATTTCCGTGTCGTTTCTGTCGTTCGAATTTCCCCCGAGCCATCAATCAACAACCCCTGTACCAGCGACGGAAAACAGGTGTAGCCGGACGAACGACAGCGATTTGTCAAAAAATGAATTAGCATGGTTTAGCAATATTTCCTCGGCCTCTCGAAGCCCTGAAAACTCTCTGTCGTACGTATTTTCCGTTGGATCGCTGGGTCGAATATCGCTGGATCCAGCCGAGAGTATTTTGGGAAGCCCATCACGGGCAAAGATGCACGTGTACCAACCGAGCCCGAAATTGAGTCAAGGATGTATAGGCGAGCCACTGTGTTAAGAACACTTTATAGTGTGTTTAGATAGCCTGATTTAGGTGATTAAATCACGGTCGACCGGTCTATCACCTGTTCCGCCGGCACATGCACGGCCGGGATTCGTGCACGTGCACACACGCGCGCGCAGACAGACACCGACACAGACACACGCGCACACACAGAGAGAAACACGCCGTCCTCGTTCATGTCCTGGATCGCGCGATCTGGATCAAACCCGCGGCGATCCCGGCCCCGGGTCACCCTCCGGCATGACGTCACTGCTGACCCTCGGTAAGGTCGACGTGCCTGCGACTGCATTCTGGACAGGCTCGCCATTTCGGGGGCGGTCCCGGCTGTTCTTCAATCGAGAGAAAGGGGAGGGGCGACGGGACGCGTTCGCTTTTGCGGGACGACGGGATAACGAGGTGTCTTTTATCGGTTTCAAGGAGCCCGTCTACCCCTTGCTTTTTGCTCCCTTCCTACCCTTCTATCGACTCTCTCTCTCTCTCTCTTTCTCTCTCTCTTTCACTCTTCCCCCTCTCTATCTATCTCTATATCTTTCTCTCTCCGTCTCTCTATTCCCGTCTCGTTCCCTCTTGCTCGCCGTCCTCCATTGTATCGCGCGTATTCCATTCATGCGACGGTCTACAGGCTGATCCATGCAAGTAGGACAAGCTGCAAAAAGGCACCGGCTGGTAGAAAAAGTTTTAAAGCAGAAATGGAATGGTTTGAGATGCGCCGTTTCCTGAAAAGTGCGCCGGGAAAATGCTACTCCTCGACATTTCGTGAATGGGACGCATTCTTCGATGCGCCGACCAATACGCAAGCTCTTGCAGTATCGCGGCTCTGCAGACTGTCGTCCTTCACCGGAACACATTTCGGGGATTTTAGCGTGGTGCTTGAAATCGGAGCCGGACAATCGGTGCGTCGTTCTAAAGGTTAAATGTTTGTGAATGGACGAGTTAGAAGTATTTAAACGATCTCGAATAAAGACTTTTTTAAAACTAGCTCGTAGTTTATATAATGATAGGAAATTAATATTCTTGCGCATAGGAAAACATAAATGATATATTGACTATTCAGTGGAAATAGAATGCTTCATAAAATTATCATTGGAGAAGCTAAATTAAAATTAAAAAGAATCCTAGATAAACATTCCCTCGACGGGAATATCCAAATAAAAATTTATAGAGTGAGTTTTCAATTTATGCAATGCCAATCAGCAAGTACAATTAGTACAATACCAGTACAGCTGTTGAAATTTTCAGAGCCACGTTCTGAGTAAATTAACCAAGTAAAAATTTCTAGAATTAGTGTAAAATTTATGCGACGCCAGTAAATTCTTAAAAATCATACATGCTTCACAGAATGTTGATGAATCTGATATTGAAAGATCATTTAATGGAATGATATATAAATCCCTGAAAAGCTTTTTGTGAATGACGTAAAGGGTTGATCGGTGGTCTGCAAGTTCGCGTTTAGGGTAACTTTGTTAGTCTGCGAGAGCGGCAATGCGGTGGTGACGCAGCTGGAGGTAAATCAGACACCGGGACCCGGTGAACCGTGCGACAAGGATTCAATATTAGCACGGGTCAGGAGCGATCTCGCATGCGAATACGAAGAACCTGAACGAACGAACGAACACACTGTGTGCCCGACCATCCATTGACCGAGAAACGCTTCCGTTTGCCCGCAGCGACTCAGAACACGCAGTCCCAGCAATCACTGCCGCCGGTCTCCTACGTGAAGGCCATCGACGTGTGGATGTCCTCGTGCAGCGTGTTCGTTTTCCTCTCGCTGATGGAATTCGCCGTCGTCAACAACTACATGGGGCCGGTCGCCACCAAGGCCATGAAGGGATACTCCGACGAGGATCTCAGGGAGGCCATTGACGAGTTCAAAGTGAGATCCTATCCTCTTAATCGAAATCCTATTCATACCATTTTTTATCTGTTTTATCATCTTCTCTAGGAAAAATAGTTTACTACGAAACGCATATAGGGAATTTGAGAAATTGGAAAATTCAAATCAGGAAATAATTGCAATTTATTAAAATAGTGATAGAAATATCGAAGCGAGCTTTTTACTATTTATTTGTACGAGTATACATCAAAATGGTACCTATGTATTCTTTTTTTAACAAAAGGGACAGTTGTGAGTTGAAACAAAGATTTTAAAACTCACAAAGAATTATTGAATAATTAATCGTTAAAAATTTAAAAGAATTTCCTCATCCTGCAGAGTATACTCTTGCTTCTACACGACTGAACAGTGACTTTCAATGGCAACTAATAGCAAAATGGCAATGGGAAGCGATCGGCGTGACGGAAGGGGCAAAAATTGGGGTTTTTCCGTGTTCAAAGTCCGCGGTAAATCCGCGACCTCGTTAATTACCGTCGGAAACGTCCCGCGTAGCGGGCCGGCAGTCGCTGGCGTATTTTCAGCCGGCGTTGACCGCGATAGAGGTGGGTAAAAATACGGAATGTCTCCGAAAGGGAGAGAGACCGGTCCATTTCGGCCGGCGTCGGGCATAATTCATGCGGCGGCCGGGTCCGGGGGGAAGCTCGTTTCGCATTCAGCGAAGAGAATAATGCATCTCGAACTTACAATTAGCGAGCCGGCTAAATGTTTCGAAGCAGCCCGTCGCGCACACGGTCCGCAGCAATAAATAAATAAATAAGCGGGCGGTTTCCGCGTCCGCGGGCAACGGCGGCCGCTAAAAAATTGATGGGCCCACGGCGGTCGAATTCCGTCGGCCGCACGGCCGAGAAAAATGTGCACTCTGCCGCAGAAGATACAGCGTGCCTCTAACTCTTTCGTTGCCCTCGTACCGAAGGTATTGTTCAATACAATCCTGCACTCGGTGGTCGAGGGAACGCGCGGTTACGGTGAGGCGGAATTCGCGGCCACCCGGTATCGGCTGAAGCTCTAATAACACCTGACACAGTTAGGACACCGACACCGCCGGCTTAAACGCGCGACAAGTTTAATTAACACATCCCGAGCTATGAACTCTTGCGATTTCACCGGCGCGAAGACTTTGAACGTCAAATAACGCGCGGCGCTGGACGAAATTGAAAACTCGAAATTCGCGGCACATTCGGGGGGGATCCTGGCTCGGAAACCGAACTGCCACGTGGCTTCACCGTCAGCGAAATTATTAATAAGATTCGACGATGACTGGCACGACGTTCGTTGTCACTCGCTCGCGATTTTATCGCTCTCTAGAATCAGCGATTCTATATTCTAGATTCCACACAAAAATTGTTTCAAATATGAATATTTCAGCTTGTTGAAAATAAATTTTTGGAAGCAATATTTTTCGAGTTATTTTTCACTGTCTAATTGCTATAAAAATTTCATAAGCTCTGCTCTGTCTTTTCGTTACTAAAAATTATCAAAAACGCGAGATATTTCCACCGTTAATCACCCAAGCAAAAGACAGTCGCAAATAGCCATAATTTATTAAAAACCGAATCCTTCAGACCAAGGATTTTTCTATAGACTTTAGGAGGCGTTTTAAATTTCCCTAAATTTCAGAAATTCGTCCACGGTAATTCCGTCACCAAAAAATCTCAAGGGTAAATAACGTTCAGCGATTTGTCCGACTCGACGTAATAGATCGAGGCTGGGTTCCACGGGTTAGAGGACGCGTGCAGTAATAAGCGAAAGAGGAGAAGGCGGTGCCGCGGCAGCCGGTATTCCCACGGGAATAAATATTCCCGCAATCAAAGCCGCGATTAACACGTTAATATTTATCTGGGAGCGTTTGACGTTCCGTAAAGGGGCTCGATGCCCAATTACGGGCGTGCCGCTCGCGTTTCGCCTTTGAATTCTTCATGCTCCAGGCCGTGTAAATTCCCGGGTAAATGCGGGAATATTTGGTAACACGCGCAAACAGATTGCTCGCGGTTTGCGCGTGCCTCTGTGATGCGGACCGCGGATTCCGTTTCGGCTTTTAACCGGCGAGAAGCTTCTCCTCCTGTTCGCCGAAAGTGCCGCCTCGAAAAAATGCGAAACTAAAAGCGCGCTTGTCGCCGAGGTTTGTATAAAGTACACCGAAAGTCGCGCGATTCTCGTGGTAGAAACTGGCGATTAATCGACGAGGACGAATTTCCTTCGAGAGAGCAGTGAGAGAGGGTTGGAGAAAATATTTGATAGTTTATTTTATTTATTATTATATAATATTATATATAGAGATATCTACGAAATTTAATACAATTTTCTAATTTAATGAATATGTGCCATTTTAGAAAATAATATCGATATCATTACATATAGTTAATCTTCAATAATTATTTATATAATTTTATTCTATTTAAAGATTATGTATAAATATCTTTGAACATTTTTTTAAAAATATGTGATATATTTTATTAATATAAAGTCACAGCTTCAAGCAACGTATCTAATTCTTCTCTTTTCTTAAATCAATTTCACCTTCCTTGGAAATAAATCATTCATCTCGACTAATGGAAGAGCTCTAAAATTTTTGCCAGCCGCCAACACCGTCGCAAGGTGTCTACAGGGTAGACGCAATTGCGCGGACAGGAAGCGAAGCGTAACCTTACCGCGCCGTTCAGAAAATAACAGACGGCGCCGCGAGACCGTCGCCTTTCTCACTCGAGCAAACATTTTCCTTAGTCGAAATGAGGGAACTCGCGGAAGTCCGGAGGCTCTAAAGAGCAGAAACTCGAGCGGAAACTTCGTGTCGACGTCGGCCCGACATCCGGTCGTTAATATCGACGCGATGGAAGTCGAAAGTCGGCACACGGTTAACGATGGAACGCCGAGGTTTTACGGGGTCCCGCGAGGGAAAATCGGCGCGGCGAAACTTCGCGCGGAAGTTCGCGTTTAACGCGCGCGGAACTTCGAGTTTTACTACGGAAACCGGGCGCACAAGGAACCGGCGCGGTGGATTGTGTCGCGTGACACGAATAAAAAACGAGAGCCGGGCGACGGAGATTTTAATCTAACTTTAATTCGAGGCGGCGCGCGGCGGATGTTTAGCGAAAATTCGGGACGCGTCGTTAATCATTCCCCGCGGGAACGCAGCCGCTTTTTTTTTCCGCGGCGAGCCGGCGAACTTCTACGCTGCGATAAAAATCTCCGACTTTTTTTTCTCGCTCTAGCGAAGTACGGTACATGGTAATAAGCTCGTCTAATTTGGTCAGAAATGAGACAACTTTTTTCTTTTGGACTGGGTGCTTGCTTATCCAATTATTTTGACGAGGCTGAGTCTTGATGGAGATTTCTGGTAATAACCTGTTGTTTCTTTTTTTATTGAGCAGTTTTAATAAAAAGTTCATTCTTTAGATATATACTATAATATTGTTATATTATATTTTTTATTGCATATGTATAGCAAACGTTAATTCGTTCTTTTAAAATAGTCTTCGGTTCTCTTTAAATCAATATTTAATCATACAAGTAAAGGTTCAGCAAAAATTCCACTGTATTTGTTATTAAAGCTAGTAGCCTATAAATAAATGATAATAGATAGAATAGAATTACTAATTTTGTTTTTATTCTAAAGAATTATCAGAATCGAAGAGCTTCGTTGTATTCAAAATAATATCATTAATTCGCTTTTCAATGACAATATTCATCTCTAAATCTCTATAGAAAATAAAAATTGTCTACATCGACTGCATTAGGCAAATATTAACTGTTAAATGTTTGTATGCTTTTGTAACTCATCCACATAGTTTGGTCATAAAATCCGCCGTCAATTTACGGCCCAATAATTTGATATTGTGTAACCCTTAACCGAATTATAGTAACCGCGGCGGTCACACGCAACTCTAAACAAGTCAGTATTGATATATATTAACGCAGTTAATTAAAAATTCACATAATCCTCTATTACCATATCGAGCCTGCAATGTGTCAACACAAATTTACTTGCATTTACTGATTTAAAAATACGTGATATTTATTGAAACAATAGCTAACAGTAATTCATAGTAATTGATAGTTCGATTAAGTGTTATGCGATATCGCAAATTATCGACGGGTGCGGAAAAATGGATGTCTGAGGAATGATTTCTGTTTCTGTGGCAGACGCCGATGAGGAACGAATCAGAGAGAAGCAGAAGTCCCGTGAGGCCGGCGACGGTGCAGTACGACACGTGCTGCGAGGGTCGTGCGACCGCGATCTACATCGACAAGTTCTCCAGATTCTTCTTCCCGTTCTCCTTCTTGATCCTGAACGTCGTCTACTGGAGCACCTTCCTGTAAGAAGCCCGTGGATCCCGCGGGAGAAACGATCGAACGGAGCCCAGGCTCCCGGAATCCTCGAATCTCCTCCAGTCGCCGATATTGTCGCTCGGCCCGGACCGAAGAACCACCGGATCGCTCTACCCGACCGAGAACCGGCGCGACGAATGATCTCGCGGTTGTAAACATTGACGATCTTTCAGAGAATCATCATCGGGCCCGAACGTGCTCCAGCGACCTAATAAATTCATGTACTCGTTCATTTATTATTTTCGGACATTAGCGACAGAGAATTCGGACACGACGATCTCGTAAAAGCTATATATTGTGTCGAACGACGACGAACAGACTGCGGACCTCGTGCGTCCAAAATTGTTCGCTGTTTCGTGACGGCGTTTTCTTCACTCATTCGAAAGTTGATAGAATTGTGAAAATGAATAAACGCACGACGTTCCGCAGTCTACCGTACGAACCAGCGCAAAGTACGACCTAAAGAACGCGACGAACGCGGGAACGGCTTCCCCGCGGGGGGAAGTTGATTCTTCGAGGCGAGAGATAAAGGATCGAGCCAGCAGGAGGACACTTTTCTACGACAGTCCCGGCGCCTCTTGTCACAGGGATCACGTGCACGCGGACGTACACGCACGAGACGCGCCGCAGGGTTTGGTCAACGGTCGATTAATTAACGATAAGCGTCTTAGTAATTAACTCGCGCGATGGTTCCTCCCTATAGATCGATCGATCGATCGACGGCGCACTTACCTGTTTGCACGTGTTCCCCGGCAGATCGGTCCGCAGTACCGTTGTTGCCTCGTTGCGAAGCGGTGAAATCGAGAAATCTGTACCGAACCACTACCCACGGTTGATCGTTACTTTAGCCGTTCCGTCTTATTATTATTATTATCATTATTATTATTATTACTCGCTGTAATCTCCTCCAGTTTTCTTACGACCGATATACTCGATGATATTTTTAACGGTTTACGTATTTTTAACCGTCGGCGCAGAGCAGCCCCGCGGCCACGCGAACACGAAATTCGCTCGGTCTGCGCGACGCGATTTGGGAAAATCGGCGCGATCGGCAGCCTCCGAACACGGTTCACACGATTCGGACGAAGGAGCGGGGCTGCGCAAGCGCGCGCCATGGCATGCTTACGTCACAGTTGATTCGTTATATGAGAGAAAAAACTTTAGGGACAAATAAACAGAACGTTAATGCGCTAACGGAATCGTTATTGCTGAGACGGGACCGTAACCCTTCCGCCGCTGCTGGAATTAAACGGGAGCCGGGAATATGGGCTGGGCAATGAAAAACACATCAAAACTCTGTCGAAGTGGTTTATTCGCTCGACGAGGAACTTTATTTGCTTCGGCGAGGTCCTGCGAAACGGTTCGACCCCCTTCTTCCCTTCGTTGTCACTCCTCGTGCTGATCGGCGACACCTGTTTCGGCTTGAAAGGGAAGATCTCGAACTCGGGGAACATTTTAACGAATCTATAAAGTTCTAGATTAAAAGACATATTAATACAGTGGTCAGGGGTGGCTCTATCGGGTCCAAAAAACGGATTCGACTATAAATATCTCAATTTCTTCTAAAATGAATAAATTGTTAAAATATTTTGAATTTTTTAGACTGACAGGAATTTTTAGATTTCAAGCTTTAAATAACTGGATAGTTTGGCAAACTCGATTTACATATTTTCAGAGAATGGAAATATTGAAATAATGATCAGGTATGCTTTTATCATGTCCAAAGATTAATGCCAACTATGATTTATCTAAATTTCTTGTTGAGTAAATTAATCAATTTAATATTTTAATTTTAGAGGCTGAAAGTAACCTCTAGGTTTCGATCTTGAAAAATTGGGTACTTCAGAAGATTCCAATTTAAAAATCTCCACAGAAATGAAATGTTAATGTAATGATTGAGAATGTTGCCGCTAGGTCTAAAAAACGATTAGTTGATGAATCAATAGAGCTTAATCAATTTTTACGGTAGATAAAAATCTCTAATCTTCGATCTCAAAAACCGACTACTACTACACGACTAAAAATAAACCGAAAATAAGCAATAACATTTTTCATTCGAAGCTTCGCTGTCGAGAAAATCGACTCTGAATATTCAACGAGTGCGCGTGCATTAATAACACAGAAATTGTTAAAAAACGCTGAATATTCAAAGTCGATTTTCACGACGGCGAAGTCTCAGGTGAAAACATTAATTTTTTATTTTCAATCTGATATTTTATGTAAAACAGCCTCCACGATTAAAGCACCGACATTTCTCTGCTACATATTTACTACATCTCTCTGCTACGTATCTCTGCAAAGAGCAACATTAAATCGACGATTGCTGCTACCAGGTGCAGCAGGGCTAAATATATCCCAGCCCGAACCAGTCGTTACCCGAATAATTGGGGCTGGTTCTGTTTAGCCCCGAGGTTCAATTGGTCTTAGCTATCGGTGTCTAAATTTGTTCCGTGCCGATTTGATAGCGCTCGAGAGAGAGAGAGAGAGAGAGAGAGAGAGAGAGAGAGATCAGTCAATGTAGAGAACTCGGATCATTGATCTACGGTTTCGTAAACAGCCTCATCAGACAGCTCAGACAACGACTCGCACAGCGGACATTGTTAAAGCCCGGTCGCCGTGTGTGCGCGCGCCATCGATCAGCCAATGAAGCCGCAACTCTGGAGCCATAGTAGCAACAGGATATCGCCCAGCATCTGCGACACTGTAGCAGGGATCCGTGGACCTAGATACCGTGGGACGACCTGTCAGACGATAGTCACGTCGACGGTCATTGTGTATAGTTACGATGCAGGAAACACGCGCTAGGATTTCGTCGAGGAAATCGAGAAAGCAACTCGGTTCTATTTCTAGAATCGAAAACGTCACCGCGTATTGGCGCGTTGTCTTTCGATTTTCGCATGCAACTATTTCGCTACGAGTTTCTTCCAGCCTTACGAAAGACGCGTCATCCTTGCACGAGACGAAGAAACGTCCGGCAAATTTATGGAATCCCGAGGATCGTACAATGGGAGTCTGCGAAAGGGTTCCGTTTCCATTTCCTACACGGTCTCCCTTTGAATCGCGCCGCGGTTACTTTCAGCTGTCCGAACAACCGACAGTGATTAACTCGAACGAACGTCGCCGAGGGATAATTAAATCCGCGCGCAGGACACCCTAATTGCGACGAGTCGGTGTCGTAGGGTTGGTAAATATCTTTGCGCAAAGACGCCTCGGTTAATTACGGTGTGGTTCAACAGTCGGGAGAATGACGCGGTTGGAAGGCGGTGCCGAGTCACATTTGACCCCGGCGAAATTAGTGTACCTTAGATATTATGGGAGGAGATAAAAAATTCTGTTGTCGGAGGTGAGTCGGCACCGCTGGCGAGCTGTTAATTAAAGGAACTCATTAACTCTGCGGTACTAGTGTTTCGAGACTAAAGGACTACTTTTGGTATTATTTCGCTAACTATGACTATGCTATTTCGATAAGTTTCTAGTTGGCGTGATCATCTCGGATTTTTATTTAGCTTATCTATTATCTAGGGTTCTAGTTGTTTTACGGTA
This sequence comes from Augochlora pura, assembly GCF_028453695.1. NCBI lineage: Eukaryota > Metazoa > Arthropoda > Insecta > Hymenoptera > Halictidae > Augochlora > Augochlora pura. The sequence goes on from NC_135781.1 coordinate 29,855,209, forward strand.
CGTCGCAGAACTACAGACATTATATTGAAAATTATTAGCAGACTGCGGATACTATACATCTTTGGAGTTATATCAGAAAAATGTATTAAAATCGACACGTTATTTTCGAAATCAATACTGAATATTTTCAAGCTCTATCAAAATTAATTAAACAAATTTTGTCCTGTTTATCTAAACTCTTGGAATATTTGTATTTCACACAAAGATCCAATTATTGCAGTGTCATTCTTAACACAGTAAAAATGTTCACCCCCTATCTACCAAAGATTTTTAAAAAAACGTTTCTGCGAGATACAATACTATTTCCCACGTTGAAACAAGAGCATCCAGATACGTCTAGCAGCAGAGTGAACCTGAGTTTGCCAGGCTTCTGCGTTAATAACTCTGTCAAGCCGCGGTAATAATACAGGTGCTAACAACGGCGCAGCATCGTCGACTGTTATCACCGCGTCGGGAAGACGGTTAGTCAACAAAACAAGGATTACGCGGTTCGGTCTGCGCAATAGCGGCGGAAAGAACTTCGGAGCCAATGGAATTAAAAGATATCCGCGGCTTTGAATACCCGGCGGAGCCTTGTTCCCGTGAAACTTTGCCCGTTCAGCTCCGGCGATTACTCCGCGGGCGTACTTCGGCGTGCCCGAGCGTTCCGCGATGCAATCGGCCGCCCCTACCGGCCGCGTCTCGCCCCTAATATCCATCGAACGCGACCGCAACACCCGGGCGATCCGCAACAATCTCACGGCGAGATCAATTAGTCGCGAGCAAAACCGACGTCTCGAGCTTGGCGACGCTTCGCTCGCGCTTCGGTTTTCCGAGCCGACGCGCGCCCGTTTCCTTTCCGCTCGGGACACACCTGGCGCCGGTTGGAGCCGTTTCACGCCGCCTCTCCTTGCCTGTCCCCCCCCCGTGGCTTTTATTTCGAGAGAAAAACCGGGGTATGTTGACGGCGAGGCTGAAAGGCTGGCACAATGCGCGCGCGAGAGAGTCTCGGCGAGCGTGCGTGTGTACAAACACGTGTCCGAGAGGCGGGCGAGAGTTTTTAATCATGGCATTTTATCCTGAGAGACGCTTTGTGCCCGCGATGAAGACACTTTCGTCTGTTTCAGTGCCCCTCCTCCTCCTCCTCCTCCTCCGCCCACCGCCGCGCCGCGCCGGCTCGTCCGTCCCACCCCCTCGCCCCGCTGCCGCGCTTGCCAACCCTCTGTTTACGGGAACGGGCTTTCAGTCGTTCCCTTTGTGCTCCGACGCGTTTCGACGATTTAACCCTCCATCTCGGCCTCACCCCTTAATCCCTTCCGGTGGCGCGCGGCGCCACGGCACGGTGGAAATTACGCCCCTTTGTCGATTCGCGTTGATTTTTCGCCCCCTTTGCCGCCGCCGCCCCGCCGAAGCGATCCTTTGACATTTCGGCACGCGGTGGACTAATTTCTGCGACACCAAAGCGATTCGCTGTTACCATATTTTTCCATTTTACGATTAGACCTCTTCCGCGAACATCGCCGGGATTGGTAACTAGGAGAGTAATCATCTCCGATTCGTGGGTCTCTTAATCGATTTCTTCGTCGGCGGTTAATAAGGCAGAGTAATTGTCACGGACACGGCAAGCAAAATCGATCGAGTTCGGGAACAACCGGGACCCCGGATCGATTGCGGTTCGGACCGGATCGAGGACGGTCGTTGCCAGACCCTTAACGAGATCCCTTCATTTGCGTAATTAACTATCGACTTTCCGTCGACAATCTTGTTAACGGGGAAGCCCGCCGATCGTTAATGGATTCCGACGAGTCTAGGCGGCCGCCGCGGCACGGCACGGACAGTGAAATAATTATTCTGCTTCCGGTCCGGGAGACGACGCGACGGTGCTCGGTTGGTTTGTCGTTCGTTGGCGAAAAGTAACTTCGTCGACGGGAACCGATTGGAATTACGTCGGCGATCGCGGACCGATCCGCGCTAACCCGCAAAACAATTCGATGGTTCTTAACCCCTTGCCGTACTTTGACGAGTCCGACACGTGATGGATATCACCATTAATAAATAATTAAGTGTGAATGTTAGTCTGTTCTTTAAAGTTGGAATAAAATTCTAATCCCTTATTATTAATATTTAAGCATACAAGTAAAATGAATAATGGAATAAATAAGAAATTGTGCAAATGAAAAATTCCTAATTTCAGTGACTGTGAAGAAAATGGTACGTCAAGGGGTTAACCGGCTGTTAACGGTGTCCTTGGCGTGCTGCGATCCTAATAGTTGATATCGATCATCTGGTACATAGTTGAGATCGATTGGACGGTATCGATCGGGATCGTGAGAAAATGGATTGACAGAAACGTGATCCGGTACGGTAACCCAGTTCCGAGTTTCCACCTGGTGTGAAAGTCAATCATTCGAAAATAGCCGGACCAAATTAGCCCGGCGAGAGGCTAATTTATTACCCGCAATCGCGACGCCAGTGTGATCACTCTGACGGCACCGATTGGGGAACGATAACCGAAAGCTGTTCAATTGGAACCTCGACCTGATTCGTTTTTAGGCGCTTTTTGCACGGCGGCGAAGCCATTGGATTAGAATCGTGGTGGATCTTCTTTACCAACCCTTTTTTTTGCGACCACTTTTATCACGCACCAGTATCTGTCCCTTAACACTAATTTCACGGAGTTTGTATTAGTATATTTTAACAATTTTAATATTTTATATTAATTTGTCAGAGTATCGATGAGAGATTTATTCTGATTTTTAACGAATATTATTTTAATACCTGTCGTAAATAGTATATGTATATTGTTAAATAAATAGCTTATAAATGTATCTCCATGATTAGAATAATATAAATTAAAAAATTAGTGACCAGTCATTTTGACAGGTTCCGTAAACCTAGCGTTAATTATACCTATTATTTATCTATTTTTATTTCTCGTCTATATGTACAATTTCTTCTTTTATTTATATATTTTGTGCCGCGTTATTGCACTTTGTCCGATGGAAGGTAAAGGATACTTGTATATATAATCCTAGAATGAAGTTAAAGGTATCAAGGAAATGACACGTCTTTTACTCGTACTACTTTCTGAGAGGCAACATCTGCCGTCCGACTTCTCGCTAACTTGTACTACTTTCGAAGTCTTAATAATTCGGGAAAATCAGCCTTGCCCGCAAGTGGTACGAATCGATGAAAAGTCGGATGTCGAAACTTGTGCGGAAGAAAGTAGTACAACGCAACGATAAGACAGACATCCGATTGCCTGACATATTATGGACTCGTACTACGTACTTTTTGTGATACTATGTGTACCACCAAACTACGTAACTATGTACCCAACTTTATCCGTCGCGGCTTCGAAACGCATCGTTCGTAATCGCCGACATCTCATTCACGCTTTCTCGCGATCCTGAGGTCCCCAACACCGTGGGACGATATTTCCATGGTGTTTCACCGTTCCAAGGATTCCGCGGCCTTATTTATAATTTCCCTCCTTAGATGCGGCAAGTAGACGGAACGCGTCCCGCATCGGCCCGATCCCCGAGCTTCGGCGTCCGCTTCTCCCGGCGCTCCGGGCCTCCCCCATAAGACGTCCTTGACCACCATTCTGAAAATAAAGCGACCTCCGGGGGCCGCGGAGAGCAGCGCCTTTGAAAATGCCGCTGGCTGCGACGCATCGCGTCCACGGGGCGCAGTCATAAATTCTCGCCCGGAGGAGCGGCGTTTACGCTCCGGCCTGCAAACACTATGGCGTCCCGTTTAAGCTTTCGAGTAGGTAACGAGCACGTCCTGTCCGTGTACGCAAACACGAATCGATTTCCCGCGTAAACGGGCGACCATGCGACACGCACGATACCTCGCCTCTGCTCGGCATTCCGCTAACATCGATTAATTTCACTCCGATGTATTTCCTTTCCGCTTCGACCGTGCCGTTTCACGCTTCCACGTCAAGTGGGATCCATCGGTCTCTCTCTCTCTGAAAACCTTCCAGCTGTCCGCATTTTTATCGCAGTCGACGGCGCAACAGGGTTCCCTTAATTTGAATCGTTTGCGCTCGATGCGATTTTCACCGTAAATCTGATATAACATTCCTGAGCGTAGTATTTCCATTTTGTATTACAAAGTGACTTTTACTCACACGAAATTCATTCTTGTCACTGATACCAGCAATTTAATTATTTAACAATTTTTTAATATATACTCTATAGGAATAAAAAATATATTAGGAAGTGATAGAAAAATTTCCGTGACGCCTTAGTGTTCTGAGTTAATAGAATTCACTTTTAACGAAATCTAATTTTCGCCCAATTTGGTTGTTGATATTTTCTTTAACAATCTTTTTAATTATTTCATTTTTATTTAACATCCATCCCATTTCATTCGATGAGCTTTCGTTAGTATTGCTGAGGTATTCTGTAGCGAATTTTCAACTGAATCTCACTCTCTTTACCCTTAGAATAATCATAATTTTAATAAAACTAAACGCACGCATTACAAGGGCTTGAAGGGGTTAAAAAGCTGAATCGCTGACTGGAAGAGCGAAGATTGCTACTTTTTGCTGGAAACGACTCGGAAGCGTTCCAACAGTCTTCACGTTTTTGCGCAGGCAGTTCGTCGAGGCTCCCGATCACCTCGTTCGCGTTTAATACCCGTTATTTTCAAAGCTTCGAAGTTATTAAAGGAAGGAAGAAGTTTCCGTTTGGCTCCCGTGCCCGGCAATCGACGCGGAAAACTTTCCTTTTGCATGATTGATGACCGAGGAGATTGTTCTCTTAGTCTGGTTTATATTTAGCATGATATATTTTCCCCGGTGGGACAGCCACTCCAATAGCCAGCCCCGCGGTGCACCTCTCGCCCTTTCATGCGCACTGCTCTTGACACGTATCACACACCTGGCATACGATTCTTTCTAAATTAGATTCTCTAATAACCTTTAGCTTGCACCTCGCCCTTTATGCGCACTGTTCCCCGGCGTGTTTACACCTTCCATGCGATTCTTCTAAATTAGATTTCCCCGCAGCCTTTAGCCGCACTTCACGAGCACCGAGCCCCGGCGTGCTTGCAGGCCTCCATATGACTCCGCTAAATTAGATTTCGCAACGGCGCGCTGCCGTTTATGCAAACAGATCTTGGCGAACACATCAGGGAATAACTTGCATCCCTAAAAGCGTTCTTAAAATGATATTTGATATCTTTTGTAGCCACCTGGGCGCCTTCGAGCTCTGACAGAAATTTGAGGAATATTTAATCGGTTAGACTATTTAACAATATTCGAAGCGCTCTGAAGATTCTGCAAAATTTGATAGCATTTGTATAGAATTGTGCACAAATGTCGACGCTTTGTAATACAGAATAAGTCCTTTTTAATAACTCTAAATGGGTTAAACTCTTTTGAGACGGTGCATAGAGTATCTTGCTACGGAACGTGTTAAAGAGCTTTTTGCAGAAATTATAATTAAATGAAATATTTATGGTGCTTTTCATGTCTTGGTAACTTTTATCCACACTTCAAAGTTCACTGATTTAGTCATCATTTGCAATATATTATTTGCAATTGGCAGTGGGTAAAGTTTTGTCAAACATTGTCTAGCAAACTTCTGTCATCTCTGTGACACGTGCCGCAACGTTTGACCCGCGACAGTGAAAGCTCGCGGCTTCGAGCTATCGTGTAAAATTGAACGACGCGGTGTAACTGCGCGGCGAAGCGAGTTGTAAAATCCCCGTCGGGGATCGCGTCGGTTCCTCGAAGAAGCGACTAAAGTGCTGGAAATGCACCGCGGTCTAAGAAGCGAACGGCGCCGCGCGTTGAATATTATATAAAATGACTGGTAAAAGCGGTAAACACGGTGTGTTACGCCAGTTGGCGGCGGCGGCGCATCGATACAGAGAATAATCGATTCATATACGTGCTTTACGCTCTTAAATAATTTAGAGTGCGTGCCCGGTGCGCGCACGGTATTACAGCTGTAAAGAACATTTTACACCGTCGATTTTATCAATTTATATCGCACGCGGTTTCGACGACGCTGTAGCCGCGTGATATATTTTTCACGGTGTCGCCCCGATATTTTCTCCGGCACTGAAAACTAGGAATTAAGCTTTTAAATTGGGTTGCCGATAAAGTTACAAAAAGTATTCCGGCACGGGCGTAAAGTGTAGAAAATCCGACGGGAAACGCCGTAATTTCGAATAAAAATAACTTTCCTCGCAATCGCTGAAGTACTGTATTTAATATGTGCTGTTTAAACGATCCGAAAAATTTCATAGATATCATGTGTTTTTGAAAAATTAAATTGTGTATTATCGTTATCATACTTTGGCCAGATCCATATGTTGTAGGATTGGAATTTTATTTCCTGAATTATTACTTGAAATAAATGGGAAATTAACGCGGTAAACTATAGCTTTATTTAGGACATTTTTACAAAATTTCTAACTCCAAGAGACAGTTTTTTTAAAAATAATAGGGTTAAAGAAATACCACTTTTTATTTTTTATCATTTCAATCCATCGCTTTCTAACAACATTATTATGCACTCATTGTTTAGAAAATTAGGCGATCTAATATCTCGAAGAAGTTCAAGGGACGCTGGTGTTCATATGGACGTCGTGACAGTGAAAGTGTTAAAATACAATAAAAGTGTTAAAAAAAAATCGCAGACCAATTTTTGAGACGGTATTTTAAAGAGAAGACTTCCTCCTATATAACCACGTAGATCCAACTGTTGAGAAAAATTTTCTACAGAATCGATCGAACTTGTAAATCGTCAAAAGTGTGACTTCAATTTAAGCCCTCACATTGAGACATTAATTTTTTCCTATCAGTTTTCCAGTCTGTAATCTTCTTAAAAGTAACTGTAATGGAATCAAAGCGTAGACTTCGCCCATTAAAATGAGCAGAGTTTGACTGCCGTAAGACGTTTCTGTCGAAAGTTACAATCGATCAAATCGTCGGGGATTCGTAATTGGATGGATGATGGCTCATCGAAATGAAGGACGCCGTGGGCTCTCTTAAATATGAATTTTCATTTATTTTTCACTTTTGAGTAAGGCGTGGAAGCTACCGAAGACGGACAACACCTTCTGGCTAAAACGTCTTCACCCCGTTCCTAGTTACATCTATCGGGTGTACTCGTTACAACGTGCCGGCGGTTCGCCGCATTCGATATACGCCGTCATTATCCATGAACCGTCTCTCTCTCACTCACTCACTCTCTCTCTCTCTCTCTCATCGAAATCCTCGTCCGCTTTCTCCCCAGCAATCACCACTCCTCTCGTTCCATCGTTTCGCTTCTCTCCTTTCACAAGGTTCGATTAAAAATATCGTTATTGCCAAAAGATCGATACGCAGTGCCCGCTGGCGGTCGCATCCGCTTACAAAGATCGTTTCCACGCAACCGGACACTAGAATCGAAGGGATCCTACCCCCGCCTCTCGAGCCTCGAAATTAATTACTGGCTCCGTAATAAACCACCCCGCCGCCTCCCGATCGCAATCTCAGTCGATCCGCCCCGCGAACTTTCAAGATTCCGATCCGAAAAGGAATCCCCGACGCGCAGCGAGTTCCACCGTGCGCTGCGCCGTCGTTGTTAACACTTTATCGACCGGCCGTACGGCTGTAAACATTTATATATAGGGTATTTCAATTATTATAGGAAAATTTCATTATTACAGGGTAATTCAATTATTATATGATAATTTAATTATTACAGGGTAATTCAATTGCTATAGAATAATTCAATTATTATAGGGTAATTAAAGATTTCTACATCCTCGTAACATTAGCATTAAACGATATTTGCTTCATCTACTTCAATTACTTCATTTGTACTTGAAAAATTATACAATAATATTAACGCTTTTATCTCAATAACAGATAACAAACGATTGGTTACCGCGACAAGAAATCCGTGGTAGAGGAGGAAGCCGATTTATAGGCTGCCGGTCGTTAAAGTGTTCCGAATCGAAAACGCTCGACGTTCGAGCGGATCGCGAAACGGCGCGGTGCCCGTTCGCGAGTTCATTATGAAAATATACCGAACAACGGGACAGTTTCGACGGCTGGTAGTGTCTCGTCCGCTGGCAAGATGCTACCGCGTCGCCAGCTGGTTCGTTCTCCGATCGACGACACGTGCTACGAGTGTACATTACATAATTGTCTAATTACGGCCCGGGGGGCCGGCAGCCGCGAAAACTCTGCGCGGGATCCGGCTACGCGGACACGCTCCGAGACGCGAGCTGGTTCCGTCTCTCGCACGGGGGAAGCCAGGCGCTGGGAAATCGGGCTGCGAAACTTCGCTCCGTGAAATTTTCATCGTCGCACTCCGCTGGCCTGGGAAAGATTTCCAGTTAGCTGTTCGAAGTAGAAGCTCGGCCGAGCCGCTTCGATTCGCGACGGTACGAACACTTTGGTCGCTACTTTACCCTTAACTCGATCGAACGTTCGATAAAATGCAAGCCAGGTCGTGTCTCCGCCTCCTCCGGAGACCCCCGTCAAAAGATTGTTACCCGCTCGTCGGCCAAATTTATTGTTGACGCAATTTAGAACAACGTTAATTTATATAGTAACTTTATCGTATCTTTCACACCACTCTTCGTCGTTTTTTTTTTGTTTTGTTTGGCATGCATTATAGATTACATGTTAAGATACACGCGACTTACGTATGATTCTAACCCACTCGAATAAACACTAAACATACCACGTTTCAACGTTGCCGAGACTACGAAAAGATGCACTTTCATGGAAAGGTTCAAACGAATATACAATCTCGTCGTTCTTACGAAGCATCGCAGGTTAGAGTTACTTTTAAAGTGTCGATAGCTTTAGCGTTAAGGATCGTTGGCACACCGATTATATCCGCGCAATTTTTGGTCCGAACAACGTTCCCGATGAAACTTTCGTTCGTACAGTATATCGAATAACCTCTTCGAACGAAATTTTATTCGGACAACGCGTCGGAACAATTCTGCCAATAAAATCTTATTCGAATAAATACCTCGAATAAATACGTCGAATAAATCCTTCGAATAACACGTCGATTAAATTTGACGAATAAAATTTTATCCGTTAGTTGCTAATCGAATAAAATGTGCCCGACTCTGTCGGACACTTTATAAAATTCCTACGCGGGCACAGAAATTCGTGCCGCATTCTACGTAAATTTCAGCGACTCGGAATCGAATGATTCGAAAGATTCTCAACCGGAATTCCTCAGCGCAGCACCTTCGGCCGAGGTGTTCGCGAGCCTGGAAGGACCCGGACGGATCCGAGGGACCCGGAAAATCTCGCAGGATCGGCAGAGTGTCGCGGCTGCATGGGCCCGGGGCTGGAATCGCCGCAAATCGCGATTGCGGCGGAGCGCGTCAGGAACATTCGGCGATCCTGCTACGCTCACAGGTCCTGTGGACGGTGTCCTGGTTACAAAAGGATCGCTTTCCTTTCACGGACGCGTGGCGGCGTAGCGGGGAGGGCTGTCGTCGCGGGGCAGGCCGCCGATAGCCGAAACAAAGCCGGGAGACGCGAAACGCGAATCGATCGAAAACGATTCGGATTCGAACTCGCGACCGGCGCCGGCGTCGCGACGCGCGCGTTCCGTCAACCTCTCTCTCCCTCTCTCTCTCTCTCCCTCTCTCTATTTCTCTTTCGTTCTAGTCCCGTTTTGTTTCCGGGCGAGCGAGCATCGGGACACACAATCCCCGAGGAAGCCGATCGCTGGAAAACGCCCGCTTTGTTTTTCCTTTTGTTTCGCTTTGTCCCGTTCCGCCGTTGCCCTTCCTTTATTCCCGCCGCCCCCGCGATCGTTCTTGATCGCCGTTGGACGCGAACGGGGCCCTTTGTCAGTACCGTGTATTCCCCGCTGTCGACGCTTGTCCCGCGATAAACCGAACACCGTTTTGTAACCGTTAGACCGCGATTCTTCACGCGAACGCGATTCTCCGAACGCGTTGCAAACGCAGCCTTTCCACGGCAAAGCGACGATCGGCTCGCTGAGTTAGAAGCGCCCTTTGGGAGGAGAGAACGTTTGCGAGCGGAACCGGTTTCGCGATCTTTTCAACTTTGTTCCGTGCCGGTTCGATCTCGCTTGCTTCCCAGCTGACTACTGATGTTTGAGCTGATGCGATTTTGTTGATCGCTGAACGGACGATCTTTTCGCGGGGTATTGGCGAAGGTTATTGGTTATCGTTTCGCGTTTTTCGTAATAATGGACAAGCGTCTATCGAAACGAATTGTTGGTGTTTTTTCGAACAGCACTGTTGACTTGTTGAAATCGTAAAAAGTCGAAAAATGTCAAAATCAAAGTGTCAAAATGTTTCATGCATTTCTGCCAGAAACGAGCAGCTGAGATATAAAACTGCAAGAACAATAAAATAGAATAATACAGATACACTATTTTAAAATCATTGAAATTATTAAAAGAAATAGTTTATTATTTTTTCGATTTCTGTTCCTTATAACTCGGAAAATTTTAATTCTCCATAAGGATACGCGATTTAATTATCAATGAAACTGAAGCTAAAAGACAATGGCTATAACAAGACTAGAAAATAGGAAACTGTGGAAAGATATCAATTGCATTTTCATTTTGCAGAAACATCCACAGTCCTCGACTCGCAATTTACGAAATGTCCGGACTACTTTTTGACCATCAAGGACCCCGTTGCCGCGTTCGTAATCCGTTCGCGACAAGAAACAGGATGCTCTTCGTTTTGAACTTTTCGTATTTCGCAGGGCTTTCCGCTATGAATCTCGCCGGGACGAGCAACGGACGATCGTTTCCCATCGGGCGGATGAAAAGCCGGGGCTGCTTAGGGAGACCCAGCCCGCCGGAAAAATCGCAACAGAGTCCTTCGGCAGGACGTCAAAGCGGCGATCGATAAGTTTCCCGTCCTCCGCCGGCCCTCCTCGCTCCGCCTTGAACCCTTATTAACCCTCTCTTGGCGGACCCAGGCTCCACGCCGACTCGCGCAACGTTTACGCGTGCTCGCGTACGCGAGACGTAGTTGCGGCTGGCATCGCGATTGACTTATTAACCCTACCCTAAATCCAGACACCGCGAGACGACAGTCGTCGCGCGCCGCGCAAAGATACAGCAGTCGTTATTGGAACGTGGAAGATGCAGCCCGTGTGTCGGTAATGATATAAGATATGTACGCGGTAATGCGAACACTGCCGGATACATATGCAATGCGCGTGCAATAAAAAAATAGTATTTTACGCGTCACCTGTTATAATATAGAATAAGAAATCATTTACGAGCGATGCGAAGCAAATCTCTTCGGTGGAAATCTATTCATTGAAATTCTGAGTAATGAAATACAGACTCGGGTCCGCGTGGTCCCTGAGTCCGCCGCTCGCGGTCATGAACGGTCCGCCGTGCGAGGGTTAAAGTTTAATACACGTCGCTTCGGAAAAATTGGCAGTACGTTAGTGAATTGAAAGACTCGTTATCATGTTCTTTGCTTCCCCCTCGATCGCTGGGGACCGATCTTCTCGCTGGATCCTTTGCTCGTGACGCGGCGCGGCGCTATTAAAGAAAGTTCTTTAAAATGGGAAAAACTGAAATTTTGAAACTCTGCATTGAAATTTATATTGAATAAAAAAGCGAATTATCGCTGACAATTTCTAGTGGTCTTAACCATTAATCGGACAGTCGATTACCGCCAGTTATTGTTTCATATCGAATACTTTCGGAACAAAGCAAACTTGATGAGTCAACAACGAATTGCGTGAATTTTTAACGAATTTCATTAAAGTATATTAATGGCCCCGGCAATCTCGTTAAGAGTCAATCGGTACTCGTCGCATCGGATCGCAAAACTGCCGAATAAACTTCGCTGTATTTGCCAAGTTGCGGGACCACGCGCAAGGATCCGCTGCGCAGTTGTTTGCAGAGCAATGGAACGTTGAATCTGCACGGTTTTCGGTCCACTTTTAACCCGACAGAAACTACAACACGGGGACCGTCGCGTTTACTTTGTGATTTAGTCGCAGAATTGTCCGAAGTTCCGCAGTCTAATTATTACTCTCAGCAGTTCCAGGACGAGGGAACGGCGCGCGCGCTCGGCCCCCCAAAAACCGGCGGCGAGAAGCGGAATGTCTTAGGGTGCTTTCCCGATACTTGGATACTGGAGATAGTTTGCTCGTCATCGCCGCGAAATTCTGCTAATTTGACCCGTCGCCGGGCGAGTTTCGAACGAGCGTTTCACGGTGGAACATTCGCCGTGCATTTCAAACATTTCATATCTCAGGGGTCCAAAAGATTATAATAAACGGACGCCATTCTTTATAGTCTAAATAGAAATAGTAAATAGAAATAGAAAATTAAAGAGAGCTAAATCCGTGTACTTTGAGCACCGTCGCAAGCGTCACGAGACTTATCTCCCGTTCCCCATTGTCCCCGACGGATCATCTGCTCAGCGAGTTTCTACAACTATCTCTCTCTTCTCTGTACAGTACAGAAGCGAACGATCCGCGGAACAATCGGTACAGGGATCGCTAAAATCCAGCGACGCCAAAGACTGAAGCCCCAGCGACCGAGGCCACGCACGCCGACGAATTTGACGATCGCGGAACTCGACGGAGTCCGGTCGATTTCCGGCGCAGACCGGAAGCAAAGGCGCGACTACTCGCCAAGAACCAGAGACTAATTAGTTTTCGGTAACTAGACTTGAAGTTACTCACGCACGCTGCTAGCCCGCTCGTATTCCCGTTTTCTCTCGCTCCTCGTTTCCTTCCGGTCTCGCCTGATTCTCCTTGGCGCGACCTGGCGCAAGATGGCAAGATGGCGGCCCGGAGCTCAGCCGGCCGACCGTTTCTCTTCGTTTTACCGGAGCGCACCGTTCGCTCTTTCCGTGTCGCGCCGCGGCAAAACAACGGCGGACAAAGAGAGAGAACAAGAAACGGCTGAAGAAATAGAAATTGATGGCGATCGGTCGATCGGGTTCAGCTTAAAAAGCCGGAACGGAAAACGCGGATCCCCGGGTTCCAAACTCCGGCCGCCAGTTCGCCTCTCGACCACGCTCCAGCGTTTCTACTCGTGCTCCCTTTTCGTGTTCAACGTCGCTCTCCCCCCACCCTTTCTCCACGCCGGGAAAACTTTCGTCCGGATTTTTCGCTTCTTCTTCTTCTTCTTCTTTCCCCACCACGTTTCCTCGTTCCGTTCCTCCTTTGAACGCGCTGACGCGGACCGCGTCCCTTTCGGGCGCCGGAGCGCCCCACACACATCATTCTCGATTATCTCTACGATCATATAATATAATAATCTTTTTTGCTCTTTTATTTACTTAATAAACGCGTTTACGTCTTTTTTTTTTATCCACATCGCCCCAAGAGCCGCCGAGCACCGTCTACGCTCGAGTCGCGTTTTTCATTCTTCCCCGGCTCGCTTTTTCTCGATCTCTCGTCTACCCCCCCCCCCCCCCCCCTCCTCTCTGCGGCGAACACACCCGTTTTTCCACCGCGATAACACTCGGCCGGTTTTCTAGCTCGACGCCCCCTCGAACGCCATTTTTCCTTGTCTCGCGGCCGGATTACCTGTTGTTTTTAATAAAACCCCGTGGTATAGTCGAGCGCGCTAGACGAAATTGTCCGACGATTGAATCGAAACTGGCCGGCCGGTCGACTGGTTTCTTCCAAAACCGATGTCCGTCGTTTTGTCCTCGAAAAATCGGCGAAAGACGATTCTCGTAGACCGTGAATCGTTCCGCGTGGAAAACGCGTCCATAGAGGCGGGAGCGCCTGTTATGGAACACCGCTGAATTGCGACCCCGTCTTTGGAACAGCAGCACAACGAATACAATGAAAAATAGACAGAGAGCCTAAGAAAGTCGATGTAAAAATTCTACCCATAGTTTTTTTTTTTGGACATTGTTCTTTATAAAGTCACTCACACAAATATTTATATATACAAGTGTTTCTATAAGAAAGAACATACCGTGAACACATTGCGCGCTTCGGGTTTCCTCGTCGCGCCGATTATCCATGGGGCGCGCGGCACGAAGAAACGGCGTTCCCTAATAGATACAACATGCTCGCGCTTCGCTAGTTTACTCGTATTAGATTTTATTCATATTAAATAAATACTTTAAAATTCATTACGTTACCTAGAAACATCGATCTACCGAACAGTAGTATAAATATTCGACGATAACGCGTTTCAGTTGCAATGAAATCGATGATGATTTCATACCCCCTGAAAACCGTCCCGTAATAGGCACTCCCGCCTTGTCGAGCATTTGAACTGCCGGTGACCCTTTAACGGTATTCGATATGATTCATGGCTGTTCCTCGATCGACTTCGCGATAGCGAGTTGATCCATCGCGGGCAGATTTTTAAACGTTAATTCATCGGATGAATAACGGATGCGCCTTGGTATCAGTTTAATATTCCTAAGACAAAGGAATAACACCGTCGAAGTCTTTACAAAACAGTCCCTCCATGAGAATTCCCAGGAAAATCCACAGTCTACCAATTAACCACGCTTTCCCGTTAAAACAATTTCCCGAACGAAACTCACGACCGTGCTCGCGCGATCCCTAAAATCAGATACTTATTTCAGCGTACGAATGAATTTCCTCGGACAGCGTAGCTAGTCGGTTTCTCGATCAAACGACGACACATTCGATGCACCGCGATCCGAAAATGCTTAAAAGAAGGACGTATTTCCTCCGCGTGTTCTTGAATTTCGTGACGCGCGCCGTTGGCGGAATATTAATTTCCGGAGAGAATCGAGTAAAAAGCGAGGAGCAGTTTATTTACACAGAGAAAGAGATATACGGCGAAAAGAATTCCGCCCCTAAAGAGTGGTAGACACTTGGAAATTAGAGTGAAAGGCTCTCGAGTAGCTCGCAGAGGACGATGGCTCGGCGTCTCGAAGGGATTTTTGTCTCCCACGCACTCAGGCACGCATTCTAGTTTGAAAGTTGATTTAGAATTTATTTTATTGCGCGACGCGAGGGTGCTGCAAGTATCCGTGTGTTCTCTCTGTATGTATGTACCACTGGCTCGGTGTGTTTACTTGCGTACGCGTGTGTATGGATGTGTATGCGATTGTGTGTTTCTGTATTCGAAATTGTACACGTGGAATTCTCTCTTATGCGCTCGTCCACACGTTCGTACGTGTACACGTAGCTGGGTACGTGTACGCTTACCATTACAATATATCTTTATGTATATATATATATATATGTATATTATACACATATATTACATATATAAATTATATACATATATATGTATAATATGCATATATATATAATATATGTGTATATATACATATATATAATATATTCCATCTCCTTTCTTTCATTTGCAATTATAATATAATATATATATATCCTCTCTCTTTATCATCTTTGTTCATCCTCGCACATTAGATCGTTTACAATTAATTACAAAGTTAATTACAGATAACACAAGACTCCCAATGCCGGCTCCACGATTATTTACAGCGAAGAACGAACGGCGTCTCACGAACGCCGTTCAAAAATTAAAAGCGTCGCTACTCTCTCGCGACAGTTGCGATTCTCTGGACGAGCCGCGTCGATCCCTCGATCCTCCCCCGATCGATCGATCGAATGATTTATTCGGTTTTAAAGTGGATCGTTGGAACTGCTCTTCGGCGATGGGTCTGCTTCCTATCCGCTTCATTGCGACGCTTTAATTAAAGCGATCTCTTTATATGAATTCAGAATAGGGACTCGCGGCGGTAAAAACCGTTCGCAACATTAATCTTGCAGTCTGTCCGTTCGTTCGTCTGCAATAATTCACGGCCGCGTCTCGGCGCGACTGTCGCGCGGAAAACAAACGGGAGAAGACCATTTGTCTCCGACGCGACGCGACGCCTCCGACGTCCGCCGGCAGCAATTTATTTATTTATTTATTTACAATAATTCACGCACGAGTATACGGGAGACTGTCGCACCGCAAAAACCATCGCTCCGCCGACGAGACACATTGCTCTCCGCTTTCGTTTCGCAGTCCACTCTTCTCGCGTTCGCGATGCAACGATCCGCAAGGAACACGTATCGAGAAGGCTGGACGGATCTGGATCGACACCGGCTCGCCGATCGGCGCGCGCGCGACTTATCGGCTACGGAAACGAAGGTGAAAGAAAAATACGGGACCCGTCGAGGGAGTTTTTTTGTTGTATTGAAAGAACGAGGGTATTATCTTACGTCTATTTAGAGTACCAAGGTACGTGGGTCCCTATAGGGCGCGTTTCTCCTCCCGCTGAAATCGACGGTCACGTTCTCCCCTATCGATCTCTCGCGCGAGCCCGCGCGTCCCTCCGGCCACCCTCCGGCCATGCTACGGCCACCCTCCCGAAAACCCGGCAACCCCCGAGGGACCCCGAGGAAAATCGATTACACGTGGACAGTCGACTCGACCCCTCGCTCTCGGGTCTCATCGCCGTTTCGTTTTTACGAGCTCGATCGTAAAGCCTCCAGCCAATTTCCTCCGTCCCACCCGCTCCCTCGGCTTTTCCTCGCTGTCGCCCACCCCTCGGCTGTCCTTAAAGATTATCGGTTGCTTAGTTAAACCTAGCGAGTTAAGAGACTCCATTGAAGCGGCGCCGATCGATCGGCGGCGGCGTCGCCGGCTGCCGAGGACCCGTTCGGTGATCGGACCGGCGCCGACTGGATGGGACCGTGTCCGATTCGTGCTCGCGAACCCGGCGCTCGGAGGGTCACGAACCCGTTTCACGGGTCCGGAATGCCGCAAACGTTCGTTTAACGCGATCCATCCGTCGCCGGAGATAAAACTTCTGCTCAACCGTTGTCGCTGCGCCGTTTTCAACGTTTGCCCGGTTTTAGTCCCGACAGAAATTGCGTCAAGTAATTCGAGTAGATTTCGTGCGCTCCGTTTCGCCAGCCGGAACGTTTACGAGCGGCCACGATCGCCTCGAGATATCTCGATTTACGCCACTTGTAAATTTTATAGGAATTATAGACTCTTATTATCCGACCTATTATAGGTCGAATTCTGGGCATCGATTCGTCCTTGTTGCTACAGGCGCGTTCTCGTCAGCAAAAATCGTGGTACACAGTCTACCTAGGCTCGTTTGAAAGCTCGTCGTCTCTACTTTTTACACAAGTTCGCAGATTTTTTTAAGAAGAAACTTTTTACATCATCTGCTGGGTAGAGAAATGAAGACGCTTCTCTCTTTTTGGTAAATTTTACACATTTTCATTTCTCAATTTTTTTTATATATATATACACATCTTCCATCGACGAGAAATTACATTCGCGAGTGACGCTATGCAACGAGCTCTCAAAACTCTAACGCACGATATTTCTTCTCGCCGTTTTGTCGGACTTTCCGAGACGCGCCCGAGTAAGTATCTTCTATTTTCTCAATGATTAGAACACGCGATGAATGCAGCAACAACAAATCCGCGCCCAGAAAAATACAGTTAAATGCGGCGACGCGCGGAACGTACCTATAGTCTCCTATAGTTTTATTTTTCTATGAATAACCGCAACGGTATCGGAGAACTGAAATCGAAGCAACAATAAACTCGGACCGCGCTGTCTATTATCTTTACTGCACCTGTTGCATACGAGACAAACACGGCCGGGCCAAATGAAAGAATAATTCCCGACGGACAAGGGTTTCCATTGAAAAATTCTAGCCGTTTTCAATGGCCTGCCGAATCAGTCCCGGGAATTATGTCAGCGATGGACAGTCCGAAAAATTAGTTAAATACTCGGACGTCGATTTCGAATGGACAAACCGTGCTCGGAAGATGAGAAGCTACTGAATTGTAGCGTCTGCGACGAGGAGGATGGATCGCGTCAAGATTTGGAAACGCCTCGGATGGCCGGGTTCGCGAGCGGGACAGGTGGGTCAAGGTGTGCAGGCTCGTGTGCGTGCATGAACGTATCATCGTCCTCGAAAACGCGGCGAGCTCCGGCTGCAGAGTGTCGAACGGGACGCGTTTCCTCTTCGTCTTCCTCGTCTGGATCCCGCCGGAATGCTTGCTCTTCGAGGACGAGCGGCTCCCGTCCTCCTCGAGGACGTCGCGGATCATCCTGGATCCACGGACGTCCGGACCACCGAACGCTCTTCGAACCTCATCAGGATCGTTCTGCGCGATGATCGCCGTCCAAAACGCTGAATCGCGCGTCCGTCTCTCTCTTTCACTCTTTTCGTTACTGAAATTATAAATCGGCGTGCTTTCGCTGTACACTCGGATGACACCCGCGATCTTCGTTGCTCCGGATCGGGGCGCTCGATCGTCGTAGAGTCGCCGTAGATCGTCGTAAATCGTCGACGAGCTCGTCGTCTTTTTTTTTTTAAAGGAACACGCTGGTCGAGATTGTGGCTGGAATTCCGAGTTATGAATGCCCAGGCTCCCCCTTTCTCTGTTGACTTTCAATATCCCGCGCGGACCCCCGAGCTTCCATCAATTTGCAAGTGTTTTCCCAAGGAAAACTGTCGATATTCCCTCTCCTTCTCGGCTCAGCCATCCGCCGGGCCTTGATTTATTCCGGGAATCCGATCTAGCCGCGACCATAAATCACCACGCTAAAAGCAGTTTTTCCTCCGCTTGCCTTCGCGTCCTTTCCCCTATTACCGGCTTTCTTTCGCTGTTTTATTATTCAAGGCTTTCTTCTTTTCTATTCCCGATCGATATTAACGCTTCGGCGACTCTCCGCCGGAAATCGGAGACTAATGACCAACGCGATTCTTTAATGAGACGCTCAACAGCGATTCCATTCGTTGGCTAACTGCGGGCTGCGGATCAGATCGTCATCGGATATTTTCCGAATACGTAATTTGAAATTAAGCTTTCATTTATTTTTGCCCATTTTAAAGCGACACAATTGAAGAAATATGTCATTAGAAACATTGATTAACTATTATATTATAATCTCAATTAGTGTCCATTCGAATCATTTTTATATTTTCTAAATTCGATTTGAAGTTTTAGGAATTTAAAAATGATAAAATGTAGTTCTTAAAAACTATAACAGATTTAATTAAAAAACCAAATGATTTTTCGAACAATTAATTGTTATTCAATACCGTAGTTTTAGCTTCTCTCTTTCATCGAATGGATACTTTGGGAAAATGATTAATCAGTCTCCTAGCGTTCCAAGTTATCTGCGAAACGCAGAGCGTTCAGTCTCCAAACGGAAAGTGAAATAAACGCCAATGGCTGTTAGAAAGTTGCCGAAACTTTGAAACACCGTTCCCCGAACTGACTCGCCAAATATGGGACTCGACTTGACAGACGAATTAATTTTCAGACCCGTAGCCTCGCACGATTCGACCGGGATTCGCGCGAGAGTCTGCGGAATCCGTGAAACGACAATGGCAGAAATTTTCAGGGAACAGCGAGCTTCGGTTGGCTTACCCGTTCAGGATCCTACAAAACTGTTTGCGTTTTACAAGACGGACGGCCCACATCCGACGGGATTATCCCGTGGAAAGAGCTCGCCGGATGATCGCCGTTTCCACGGAGATTGCCGAACGTTCACGGGCCCGCGGCCGATCGTACCCACTTAAACACCTTCCAGCGGGATAACGAAGGGAGGGAGATCCTTTCTCGATGGCCGTGGGGTCGGAGAGAAAAAACTCTCGGTCGGTGAGAAAAAACTCTCGGTCGGGATAGTGCGACGACGTTAAAGCTCGCGAAGATTACTCCGGGAGAAGTTGTAGCGCGTGAAATCGCCGCTTTGAAACGTCTCCGGGCGCCGAGCGGCGAGACTCTGACTTCGGGAGGCGACTAATCCTTTGAAAACTTCGGGAGGCCAACCTTCTTTTTCGGGAAAAAGGAAGATCTTGATGGTTCACGGTGAAATTCGAGTGCGGGAAGTGTCTTGCTTTTTTTAGGGTAAGATTGAAGGATGGTGATGGGAATTGTTTCGATGGAGTTTCGAGGCGACCAACTTAGATCCACTTAATTAATAATTAAGATAGCATGAAATAATTAGGTGGTGGTTTGCTGGAAAGCAAGGAGCGAAGGTAATAAATAAATTAAGGTGTGATGAGGTAAATCTTTGGAAAAGCAGGTTTGGAAATGTCGATAAATCCATGGGGATTTAATGAAATAATCTTCAGTTTTAAGAGAATTAATTCTGCAATTATTTGTCAAAAAATTCTGTTGCTACGTATATCTAAAAAAACAAGAGGAAAGTACTAAATAAGTAGTAAAGCTATGAAATACATTGTGGAAAAAGTAGATCTAAAAATATATAAAAATCAAAGGGCGAAAAGAGGAATAATCCTGATGAA